>NC_056737.1:1994792847-1994860347 GCF_019279795.1 Protopterus annectens
CTGACCCAAAGGCCCATTTTCAGTGGATACCCGATGAGAAAAGCTCCAATTACATATACAAGACAATCCAAAAAGAAAAAAAGCAGTATCTAATACAAAGATAAAAATCTCAATATTTCAATAGGACTTCAGTTTCAATAATAACATTGACAAAAGACATTACAAATGAGATAAAATGTCAAAAAATTAATGTATAAGTTTCAAAAATTCCAAATACAATAGGAGCAGATGTAGGTCCTGAGTAGGAGTATTTACAAAAGCAGATTGTCGGTATTCTAAATTGCAGTGTTAGAGGAGTGAGAAAAGAAGAAAGTGGGTGGAAAAAGTGAGAGACAGAAACAGAAGTGATCAGAAATACAGTATAGGAAGAAATCAGTCAGAAGTCAGGTAGGGGCTTGGCAAGGGCAGGACCAGGTGTTAAGTAGGTAATGTTTGAGTTCTTGTTTGAATTGAAGCTTATGAGGGATGCTTCTTAAGGAATTCCAGGTGTGAGCTTCAGAGTACTTATACAGGGACTTGCCAGTATTTGTTAACAGCTTATAGATGTCAAGAAGATGTTTGTCAGATGTACAAAGTTGATGGGGGTTATACAGGGACACAGTGTTAGAGATGGAGGGATTTGATGAAGGAAGTGGGATTATAAAGAACTGAGTGTGTGATGTGCTGTTGAGAAAGAGACAATTGTTTAGGGAATTCAGACCATTGTAATGATTTAAAGGTAAGGCAGTGGTGGGATTTGTTAGGTAGATTAGAGGCAAATGAAGCCACTTTATTGTATGTTTACTGTAGTTTAGAGAGAAGTGAAGACTAAAGGTTGGTAAAAACTGGAGCAACATACAGAAGACAGGGTAATAAGAGAGACAGGGCAAAGGAGGGTTTGGAGGAAGAAGGCAGCAGTTTGTGATTCCGGTACAGGAGACCATGTTTTTAGTGTTTTTTTTTTCTAAAATGGTGGATGTGTATGTCAAATTTTAATTCATCGTCAATTATAATACCAAGTAATTTTGTAAAGGGTTCTGGTTTGATTGTGGTATTGTTGTGGGAGGTAATTGAGAAAGTGGATTTGTGTGGTGCCAGTGTTTTGGGAAGGAAAAGTAGAAGCTTTGTCTTTTTTGGGTTTAGAGTCAGCTGATTGTCAGTGAGCCGGTTTTCAGTGGATGTAAAAGTGTCCTGGATAAGAGCAAGGAGTTCACTATGGACAGTGGTATTAAGGGTGGAGTCGTCGGCATATTATAAGAGTGTAGAGAGGTTGGAGGCAGAGGATAGACTGTTAGTAAAAAATAGCGAAAAGCAGAGGTCCGAATATTGAGCCTTGGAGTACAGGGAGGTGACAGTTTTCCAGCGTGTGGATTGTTTTCTATTAGATAAGTAGCTAGAGAACCAGCTTAAAGATGGGGTTGAGAGATGAAGGTCAAAGAGTTTATTAATTAGTTAATAGTGACAGACAGTATCAAAAGCTTTGGAGAGTTCAAGGAAAAGACAGGAAACTAGTAGGTTGTTGTCACGAACTTCTGATACTGTTTGGGTAAATAAGAGCAGAGCTGTAGAAGTGCTATTGTGAAGTCTGAAGCCATGTTGGATGGGGGTAAAGAGATTATTATCTAGCAGGTGTTTAAGCAGCTGAGTGTGGACACACTTTTCTAGAATTTTGGAAAAAGGAAGATAGTATAGCAATAGGACGATAGTTGGATGGGTCAGTGGAGTTACCTCCTTTGTGAAGAAGGATTGTGTAGAAGGATTTCCATAAGTCTGGAATGAGAGATTCAGTAACAGAATGATTAATATGAATAGAGACAAGGAAAGCAATAGCACTGGCAGCAATTTTAAGGAAGTAGGAAGGTAAATTGTCAACAGAGGGAGAGCAGGGTTTAAGTTTATTTAGTTGTGATTTGATGAAGGCAGTGGGAACTATTTGTAGGGAGAATGTATTAGAGGAAGGAGATCTGGGATGAGAGGGTAGAGAGGTGGCAGTAGAGCTTTTTGGAGTTCGTTTTTGGCTATTTCAATAAAGTACTTGTTTAACAGAGCAGCAGTCTTTGAGGCGGTATTAAGAGGGAAAGGGTTGGGGTAGGACGATTACCAGAGTAGAGGATTTTATTTATGCTAGACAAGAACCTTTGGGGGTTGCTGTGTGGGCTACTTTGATTGGAGGCAAAGAAAGTTTGTCTCTGATAACACAGTTTTACACCTGTTTCTAAGTTCCTTGTAGTGTTGGAGTAAGGAAGGAGTTTTATTTCTTGCCCAAATTTTCAAGGCAGCATCCCTCTGATGCATGATAGAGCATGTTTGCTTAGATAGCCAGAGGGCACATTTCGATTTTACCCTGATTTTCCTGAAAGGTGCCATAGAGTTTAGTGCATCTAGAAATAGAGTATTGAAAGAGGTTACAGCATCATTAAAGGGGAGGTTTTTGAGACAGGACCAATTAATGTTGGATAATGCAGAGATGAAGTAGTCAGGATTGAAGTTAGATAGATCACAGCATTCTCTGTAAATGTGTTCATTGGGAAGGTGTCGGGAGTATCTATGAATATAAATAGGGGAATGGTCACTTAGGGAATTAGGGAGAATGCCGGAGTTATGGTAAAGACAGGGTCTGAAATAAGGATCCAGTCTATTACAGATCCAGAAGTAGAGTTACTATTGTACCCACTAGGGGAAGATATTAGTAGGTGGAAAACATATAGATTGAGACTATGAGTAGGAGATGGGGAAGAAAAAGTTGTCCAGTCTATGTTTATTTCACCAAGTATGATAGTTTCCTAGGTAACATTTAGGGTAAGCCAGGAGAGAAGGTTTTCGATGATAGGGATTTTGTCCCCCTGGGGGAATGTAGATGGATGCGATGGCAAATTTTTTATAGGGATTTAGGTGACAGTTTACTATTAGAATTTCAGCAGGAGCAAAGCTAGGTATGGAAAGTGAGAGTGAAGAGAGAGTAAGCTGCTCAGAGTAGAGGATAGCAACACCTCCACCCTTTTTATTTCTTCTGACTACCCAGAAGATATTATAGTCTGAGGGAAGGATTTCTGAGTTTAAGATGTGAGGTTTTAACCAGGTTTCTGAGAGGGTTAAGATATGGGGGGAGTTGAGGTCAATCCATGAGTGAAGGTCTGTAATTTTGTTAACAATGCTTTGGATGTTTGGAGAAAAGATAGAGATTTAGGAGATGGACTGTGGCCATGGGGAGTTGTTGAGGGGGATGAGATGGGGGGGGTGCTTGCTTGTGAGGGGTGGTGATGGGCGGTTCAGGGTTGGGGTGGATGTCACCATCCAGGAGTAGTGAGTCAAAGAACTTGGTCAGTAAGGAGAGTAGGTCAAGTGTACATGGATTTATTGACTTTATACGTATGGCTAGAGAAGCACTAGGATACATCTTAATAGAATATAGGGAGGTGGGGGACATTTGAAATAGGTGAGGAGAGATACTAAGTGTGTGAGGGTAGTTATGTGGGTGGTGATTATTTGAGAGAGTTGGTGATGGTGCTATATAATGCAGAGGTATATGGTATGAAGTAGCTAGTGTTAGTAGGAGGAGAAAGGGGATAAGAAGGTGGTGAGGTGACATGCTAGGGTAGAGTAGGGTGAGTATATGTAAGAGCAGTTAGGTGTAGTAGGTTTAAGGAGAGATAGGTGACTGCCTGACAAGGGCGCTAGGTCAGATGTGAGGAGGAGATTGGGGAGAGTAAATGAAGGCAAGTAAAGTGGGAGGGGTTGAAGAGAAAAATGTTGGAGGGGCGGGGGAGTATGGTAATCGATAGGGTGTGGAGATTGGTCAGTAGTGAAGGGGTGGAGAAGTAGACTAGTATAAAGGAAATGAAAGTGGGGTGTGTGGGAATGGGGGTATGGTAGGGGAGCGCAGTGAGCCTGAGTGCAGCGAGGGCAAATGGAGCAGGTTGACACAACAAAGAGAAAGTTTAAGAGGACTATGCATAGTCATACCCTTCGGGAAAAACAAGGTTACCCCTAGCTACCAAATAGGTGGCAATCCACTGAGCACAGAAGAAGTTATCAGGGACCTGGGGACCCAGGTTGATAGTAGCCTGTCATTCGACACCCATGTAGCTAAAGTAGTTAGGAAGACCTTCTACATTGCCCACCTTATCATGAAGGGATTCTCATCTAGATCAAGGGAGGTCATAGTCTCCCTATACTCATCACTCATCAGACCAATGATTGAGTACAATGCCCCATTCGGAATGTATCTGACCCGACACTTGCAGCAGCTGGAGAGGCCACAAAAGTTCCTCACCAAAAGGATAAAGGGTCTCAAACATCTGTCCTATGCTGCCCGACTGAAAGAACTCCAGCTCTATTCAGTCGCTTACCGCTTGCTCAGAGGTGACCTTTGCCTAACATACAAGGCCATGTCAAACCCAGATTTGATGAATATGCTTCACCTCAAAAATCTAGATCCGTCAGAGCCACAAGGGCGGGAGACTTAAACCTCGACACGGCTATTAATAGGACGTGCTGGAGGGATAGATTCATCACCCAAAGACTCCCTATGCTGTGGAATAAAATCCCGGTATATGTGAGGCAGAGCACCTCGCTGGCCTTATTCAAGAGAAATCTTGACCAATGGATGGGAGATCGCAGATATACCCCAGGGATTACCTCAGTGTCACTGCTTGACAGAGGCACAGCAAAATAATGGGTATAGTTCCCCATACTAAAGGGGTGGCGTAAGCCACAAAACTATGGGCTAGGCTTGTAAATGCCCTCGGGCAGATAGCCTAGTATGAACCTATGAACCTACGAACCTAAGGAAGGAAAAAAAAACAATCAGTAAGGTAAGCTGGGTGAGTAGGTAACTCAGGGGAGTCTTTAGCTGGCTGAAAAGGGGGAGAAAAAGCAATTTATACTTGTAAGGTACATATGAGAGAGAAACGTATTTTTAACTTGTGGCAGGAGCAACATTATAGGCAGGTATTGTGCCAATATATGTTATAGATGGGAGGATGAGTGAACTGATAAAAAAAGCCAATCTGTTTGAATACTTTTAGCAATGCACGGTCACATCAATATAGCCACTCTGGATGTTTTGCAAGCTGGAGAGCTGGCTTAACCTAGTAAAATACTGTCATCTAGTGGCAGAAAGGTGACAGGTAGGAGATGGAAAAAAGCTAAGAGACCAAGCTAGTATAGGGATTACTGGGATGGAAGGTTCTTGGCGCGTGTGCTACCCTCAAAGTTACAAACGCTGCTAGATACAGCAATAATTGTATTTGGTGGCACAGTGGGTAAGCACCTACTTTCTTTTGCAGTACGGGTGATTTTCAAGAGTCCATTCAGTTCTTAGAGGTATTCCATGGAGCTCTTGTTGTAAGGAAGAGACAACAGAGATTAAAACAAGGTAAAAACTGTAAAGGGAAATGCAAGCAGAAATGAGGGAAATAGAGACTTAAAGAAGAAGATGGACAGATAGAGGTGGAGAGTTAGAATGGGAGAGGTACAGATTGGTAAGGTGAAAATAAAAGCAGAAAAGGAAAAAGCAAGGTGGGAAAAGAGGAACGAGTATACAGGGATAGGAGTAGAAGGGAGAGAAGGACAGTCAGTACGTGAGTGGAATGAAATACATCATAAACAATTGCTAATATGAATACACTATTTAGATTATTAACAGTGCATGTAGGGCAAAGCTATTAATATTAGAATAAAACAAATACCAAATTTCTAGCCTCATAATAATGTAAACTGTCCAGGGAATAGAGCTCGCTTTCACCTTAATAAGACCAAAAGCAGCTGCCTAATCTGTACGAGCAATACTAGGAAAATGCAATGATCTTACTCGGTATAACTCAAATTGCAGCAGCAATAGGAAGCTCAAATGCAGTAGATAAAAAATAAAATAATCACAGTTCTTTCAACAGCAATAGCATGCACAAATGCAGTGTATAAAGGGCAGATAAATAAACTAATCACAGTTCTTTCAACACCTTTCTCTAGCAATTGCAAGCCCAATATAAAATGTATACATAAAAGATAAAAAAGTACTATGTGCCTAGTTCTTACAAACACATATTATGGCAGCAAATAGCAATCAGAGACCCAATATAAGCATGGGATGGTTGCTTAACATAAACAGATATGGAGTACACGAGGCTTGTTATATCACCATCGTAGCGGCAGAGCAACAATGTAGAAATTAAGGCAGAAAACATGATATGCAAAGTTTTATGATAGAAATTAAGCAGAAACCAGCATGATAAGGCACAGGTTGTGGAAAGCTAGGTTTAAAAAAAAACAATAGAACACTGCTGACCGGCAAGCATAGAACGCCGAGGGAGAGGGAGATACAAGCAGTGAAATGTAAGAATGGGATTTAAAAATGGTGCCAGTAAGTACTGACCCCAATTGTAGATTCACATGGAGGTGGGAGGGGTAGCAAAATAGCCTAGTAGCAAGGGTAGAGGGGGAGTGGTGTGCAAGGACATCAGGGGTTGTCCAGGAGATTGGTTATGACCTATTGTCTGACACAGCAAAGAGAAAGTTTAAGAAGAAGGAAAAAAAACAATCAGTAAGGTAAGTTGGGTGAGAAGGTAACTCAGGGGAGTCTTTAGCTGGCTGAAAAGGGGGAGAAAAAGCAATTTATTCTTGTAAGGTACATATGAGAGATAAACATGTTTTTAACTTGTGAGCAGAAGCAACACTATAGGCAGGTATTTTGCCAATATGTGTTATAGATGGGAGGATGAGTGAAATGATAAAAAAGCCAATCTGTTTGAATACTTTTAACAAAGCACATTCACAGAAATATAGCCATTACAGATGTTTTGCGAACTGGAGAGTTGGCTTAACCTAGTACAATACTGCCATTTACTGGCAGAAAGGGGATAGGTAGGAGATGAAAAAAAAGCTAAGAGAACAAGCTAGAATAGAGATTAATGGGGGAGGGGTTCTCAGCACGAGTGCTAGCCTCAAAGCTACAAATGCTGCTAGATACAACAATAATTATATAATTGCTGACACAGTAGGCAAGCACCTACTTTCTTTTGCAGTGCAAGTGGTTTTCAAGAGTCTGTGCAGTTCTTAGAGGTATTCCACGGGGCTCTTGTTGTGAGGAAGACTGTAGCTTTAATTATTTTGGGAGGCAGGTATTACTTGGGAAGAAGAGCATCTGGCAAGCACACAACGCCGAGGGAGAGGGAGATACGAGCAGTAAAATGTAAGAATGAGGTTTGATTGTGAGGAAAATTAAAGAAATAATTATAGCACCATCCCATGCCCCCCACATAAGCTACAGCAAACTCAAGAAGTTAGTTACAAACCTGTTTGTCACCCGGTAGATAGCCAACTGGCTTACAGATAGGACCCAGGAAATTTGAATTGGGGAGCCCACCTCTACAAAGAGGCCAGTCACAAGTGGAGTCCCTCAAGTATCAGTCCTTGGACCACTCCTTTTTGGCATTTACTTCTCAGATGTCAAGGCCAATGTCAGTGGTCTCTGGCTGATTAAATTTGCAGATGATTGCAAATTAGAAGCATCATTGAATCTCACACTGACATAAATGTTCTCTACGAGGGGCAGACACAGACAAACAACTCGTGTCAAAGCTATGGACCAAAACTAAATGCCAAGAAATGTGTAATAGTATCCTTTGGGAAGTCAGCCATCCTTGGTAACTATCATATTGACAATGCACCCCCTGGAGTTGACCCACTAGTCAGGGACTTAGGGACATACACAGTAATCTAGCCTTTGACCATCATTTGTCTACAGTGGTGATTAAATCATTCTATGTTGCGCAACTTATAAACAAAGGTATGACATCTAAGTCCAAAGAAGTCATTGTTCCACTGTATTCAGCATTCATCAGACCTGTCATTGAGTACAATGCCCCCTTTGTTATGTACCTAACCAAGCATACCCAACAATTGGAATGTCCACAGAGTTTCCTCACTAAAAGAATACAGGGCATAAGTAAAGTGTCCTATACAGGTCGCCTCATGGCTCTATCCCTGTATTCGGTCTCCTACAGGCTTTTGAGGGGAGATCTATGCTTGGCATACAGGGCATTGTCAGACCCCACTCTGATGGACCTCCTGCATATCCACAAAACAAATAGCACCAGAATTACCCATCCTAAAGACTTAAACCCTGCCTGTGATATAAATAGGACCTGCTGGAGAGATAGGTATGTATCCCAGAGACTACCCCATCTATGGAACAGGCTCCCAATCCATGTGAAAAAGAGTTGCTCTTTAATCCAATTCAAGTGCAATTTGGACAATTGTATGGGAAACCAGAAATTCATCCCTAGTTTGGCACCTATGTCTCTAATGGACACAGGTTACCTGTAAATGTTTCATCTCCCAGGCCCATGTTTACACTTATCAAGGGTATCAGAACTTTTTAGAGATTTGGAATGCATGGCTAGGCTTAGAAAGGTCATTAGTCTAGTAAATACCTATGAACCTTCTGTACATACCTTTGAGCAGGGCTGATTTTAGAATGGGTAGAGATGAGGGAGAGGCCACGAGACCTTAAGAGCTGTAAGGGTCTGGATGTTCTGTGATTTATTTTCTGCCTTATTTTTAAAGGATAATTACTTGATAACTATATTCTTTACTGCTATCCCAAAGATTTTTCTTTGTTTTTGGCATTAGTGTGTTTGTCCCCAGATTAAAACTGGTGATGTTTTTATTTTTTTTTTCACACACGTGCACACACACACACACACACACACACACACACACACACACACACACACACACACACACACACACTGTTACTGGTAAGTCATGTCTGTCACAGAATGCACAAACATATACAAACATGCTATACTCTCACCTTCACAGAAACTAGAGGAATGAAAGCTCACCTACAGCACATCTTTGGGGTGCTGGAAGAAACCAGAGCACATGGATAAACATCTACAGACTGGGAAAGCATGGAGACTTCTGAAAGAAAAATCTAAAGCCAAGAACTCAGCCAGAGCAAAGCACTGTGAAACAGCAAAGCAACTCACTGTGCCACAGTGACAATGAGTATTTGCTTTCACACACATCCTCCTTTTGGGAAACCACAACAGATAGCCACCTATCATGTGCAAGTTCTATGTTTATAATGTTAAGTGAAAGAAATTATGGCCAACTTGCTACCGTTTAGTAGGCTGCAACCCCCCCCCCAACACACAGGCACTGCAAATCCCCCCATGCGCACACACACACACATAACCAATAACAGTACTAGTTTTTCACCGATTTCAGCAAATAATAGCGCATTGAGTGAAACTAATACTGCCACACCAGATCACCAACTGCTGTTTCACAGTCAAATAACACCAGGGTAAGTCACTTTTATTCACCTCATTCATTGTCCGTTATTTCACAGAATGGATTTTGCCTCATGTTTTTGCACATCATAAAAGTTTTGATTTACTTGTAAATCAATCAGGATTCCACACAATCAATAATGCCAGACAGAGTTTCACACTTATTGTTCAGAAAATGCATGTTGATACAAAAGGTGTTATTCTTTTAGCTTCTTAAGTGGATTGGAGTAATATTTAAAAAGTGTTTCTGATTTTGAGCCTTTATCCCCCCATTATTTTTGGCTTTGCTCAGAATTCTTGAGTAAGGAAACTGAGTTATAGAATATGGTGTCCTGCCATTATTTATATTTATAAAACTCCATGAAAGAGAAAACATCTCTGAAGATAAGGAATGTTGGCTGTTCTTAAAATTCCAGGTAAAACTGTGACCACTTGTTCTGCTGACCACTGCTGATCTCTAGCATTTACCTTGTTCACTGATTATTGGTTTTATCCTGACAAGAGCATATTGCACCCCTGTTTAGGATAACTTATGTAACTGAAGAATGAAGGATTTTTTTCTTCCATTTTCTCCTAACCAGCAGCAGCAGCTTGTGTGGAGTCCCCACATAGTCAAGAATGATCAGGAGGAAGGGTATTATGGGTATGATGTTATTTTTACTGGAGGGGATGCCCACAAGTAGGATTTAACTAAGTCTAGGCCACTCTGTCAGTCGTGAAACATTTAATGAAATTATAAAGCCTCCTACTTGATAAAACACAGTCACTATAATCAGAATTATCTTTGAATTTTAAAGCAGAAGAAGTTGCGCCAGAACTTGGGCTTCTTCATCTTAACAATTAGTATTACCCACCTAATGTAGTAAGTACATAAGACTGCCAGAGCAGCTTTTGGTGGTTTGGCAAACATGTAGTAAAATATCACAATACAAACTTGCTGTTGTTTGTGGCCCTCCAGGACCATTGAGTTCACTGTTGCCTAAAACAAACCGGTTATGCTACTGAACGCATTTCATAAAATTTTTCATTAAATCTGAAGGAATGCACTTCTGTTTTTCTCATGTCTTTATAAGGTAATATTTGTTGGTTGGTTCATAGAAGACTGCTTAACTTTACTGGCTTACTTGTACAGTGACAAGGTATCTGCATGCAGCTCCCTGTCAGAAGCTCAACACCCAGAACTACAAAAAAGGAAGTGGAACTATTAAAGGATTACAGCAACTCTTAAAATTTGTGGTAATACCATTAAAGTGTTTTTGTAAGTGGTTGCTTTCTCCCCCTTTACCCAACATGGATGACTGGAGCCTCCCACCTCTACTGGTTATCTGTATTAATTCACTAAGGAGAATACATCAAGGTGCTGCAATCTCATACTTAGAATATATTTCAGCAATGTGCCATATTTGGTGGTAGTTAATGTAGGGTTTACTCACAGCTGATGGGGTTTGATCACAAGGTCAAAGCCCAAGTGACCAAACAAAGACAGACATAGATAAATCTACATTACCTACACCCAGAAATTATGGATTGTTATTATGCAGTGATGATATTTAAAAAAGGAAATGTACTTTTTATATAATACCATTATAAGTATAGAACTTCCTATTCTGTCTTTTCTCACTGTGCAAGTGTCCAGAGGTAGCTCAGAGATGTATTGCATATTCATGCTCCTGTGAATGTAATGGCATTTGCACAGTATGTTAACTTAGTGTAATTCCTGTTATGTTAACTTAGTGTAATTCCTGCTATGTTAACTTAGTGTAATTCCTGTTATGTTAACTTAGTGTAATTCCTGCTATGTTAGCTTAGTGTAATTCCTGTTATGTTAACTTAGTGTAATTCCTGCTATCTCATCTTCTCTAGTTTTCCTTCATAAGATATTTAAAGTAAGCTGCACATCTTTTATGTGCATTGCACTAGATAATGACTGATCTACCAGTCCAGCAACAAATACAGCTAACAGGAAACAGATGCTTTCAAAATGTTTACTGTTTAAAATGATAACAGCCTGGACAAACAAATGGCAACTATAATTTCAATGTTTTGGAAGCCACTGTAAAAAAGTATGGATTACTCTTACTAAATAATTGCTTTTCATGAGTAATGATTAATTTATCTTGAGCACACATATTGTTTTGTGCAAGTAGCATTTTTCTTTTTGAATGTAACATATTTTTTATTGTCTAAGCTCCATTTTCTCACTTTGGTCATGATATTTATAAGATCACTATTGCAGCCGCCCAAATTTCAAAAACAACCCTCTGCTTGTGCTTCTGGTTTTCAGAATTTCAAAAATGGTGATGTTGTAGTATGTTGCACAGTCAGTGGTCATGTTTTCACTCATGGGATGATATTTTGATTCCATTGTGGGATAATATGCTGAGAGAATGACCCTTGGTGGCAGAGCAGGATGCAGCACTAGTTGACCTAGGCAGTTGCCTAAGGCCCAGATCACCCAGTGATGGCTAGGGAGGCCCAAAACTTGCAGAAATTATAAAAAAAAAAAAACGTTCTACTATGTTCATCGGATTTCGATCCAGTGATTTCTGACCTGCCCACCTGTTTACATCCTCCTTTGTGCATTGCTTACCTACACAAGTAACTCTCATGAAGTCATTCATCATGTTGGCTTCTTCTATTTGGGTAGGACGGTCACAGTATGTTCCTTAAGAATAGACATTGGTGTTTGTTTTCTTTTGTCAGGCAGCAGGCTAAAATATTAAAACTTGTGTCTCCCACTTCCTGCCTCTCCTCTTATCCCTTGGTCATAGACTAATTATGCAGCTATTCCCATTCCCCACCATCCATTTGGTCTGCCCCTCTCTCCAAATTGTCAATCATTCAGTTGTCTCCACAACAGGTACAGCAGTTTTAAAATTATTTGTAATGTGTTGCTGTCTCCTGCTTATTTACTGATTTCTCCTCAGCTTTATTTAAAAAAAAAAAAAAAAAAAAAAAAAAAAAAGAGTTCATTTCACTGTCTGCCAGCAAGTAACATTACTGGTCAAAAGAGTGGACTGCAGAGACATGAGACCAGCTTGTAAGTTGCAAGACTTGACTTGAGAGACCAGATCAAACAGTAATGTTGCCATTAATTAGTGCAGTAGTGCTGACAGAGCTTGTCCTTATCCATAGTGCCCAGCCAGAGGAATGGAACTGATGAGTACTAAGCAAAAAAGTGATAAGTAGGTCATTGATCTCCGAGTGTCCACTCTAAGTCATTTGTTTCCTTCATTTTAATAGTGAAAAACATACATTAAGAAAACAGGAATGGAGTGGGCTGTGTGAATGGTACTTGCTGGTACATGATGTATCATATTTTCGCAGAATGTCCAGATTTTTGCCTCATATTTTTCCTCTAACTTGTTTTTCTTTTTTCTGGCAAATCACTGAAGATTGAAGTCACTAAATAATGACACGCATTTCAGTTTTCAAATTTTCTCCTGTCTTTCAGAAAATTCATGTTAACACAAATCATGTTATTGTAGCAACTTTATAATTTTATAAGACCAATCATTAAAATCTTTCACAATTTTTGGGCCTTTGTCTCTCTGCCGCATTGTAGACTTTTCCACATTTCTTATGCTAAGAGGTTGAGAGGTATGCAGTAATTTATAGAATGACTGTTGCTGATGATTTTTTTTCTACTTCCATCATACAATCTTACATTATGCCATTATGGCAGTTGGCCAGGCTTAACACAGGGATAAAGGCTGTTCCTCCTAAAACTGATGACGTTTGGAATAAGCTGTGATTTACACTTAATAAATGATGACAACAATTAGTTGTAGACTTCTTTTACTTCAAAACATTGTATATTAATTCACTTTTCTTATTCTGTCAGTATCTCATATTTTAAGTGTCCTTGATTTTCCCTAATTATTTCTGGATTAACTCCTTATTTGTTGAGAGATATGGATGGTGACTGGCTAATGACTTTTGGAGAAAAGGTGGTGAATTACACTTAATAAATAATGACAATAATCAGGGTGATAGACTTGTTTTACTTCAGAAAATGTATATTAATTCCCATTTTCTAATTCTGTCAATGTCTCAAGTTAATAATACTAATATTTTAAAAGTCCCCTGATTGTCCCTAATTATTTCTTGATTCATCCCTGATTTGTTGAGAGCTATGAATGGTGACTGCTGAACATGCCTCTCTCTCTTAGAGTAAGAAATCTGGACAAAAAGTAGGGTACATTTTTAAATATTGCTCTTCCAAACTTAGAAAATTGACAGAATAAACGGTTTTGCAATACTTGAATTTTTTGATGGGTATGAAGTTTGAAACTCAAATGTCTGTCATTATTTTATGAATTCAATCCTCAGTAATAGCCAGGGATTTGCCAGAAAAACAAAATTTTATGAAGAACAGACATAAAAAAATGTAAGGCAAAAATCTGGACATTCTGCAAAAATCTGGATAGTTGAGAGCTGTTGTGTTATTGTGCCTTTCAGCTTTTCCCGGTTAGGGGTCACCACAGCGGAACTCCAGTCCGCTAATGATTGGCAGCAGATTTTTACGTGCCGAGTTGCCAGCTCTAACGCACAACCTTCAACGAAGGTACGCCCATTGACGCATGTCTCCACACAGAAGACGCTCTAGCTGAGAATTGAACAGGACAACGTCTTACTGTCAGGCGACAACGCTATGCTGCTGAATACAGAAAGCAATGCTGAAAGTTAAGATACAGAGACAAACACTGTGTGGTAACTGGGGAATTCACAATGGTTATACCTCACACATCTGAAATGAATCCCTCCACCATTTACATAGTGCTTCTCTATATATTAACTGACTTTGAATCCCAACATATACTTCTCTCCATTCAATGGCTTGCTAGATTCACTTTAAATGTGGTTCTCAAAGAAAGTGAGACTTACGTAAGTTGCTTACGTTAAATCTGTTTGCAAGTCAGTTTTTTGTTTCTTTTGTGCTGACAAATTTCTCTCAATGTTTTTGCTGTGAAACTTGAAATAAAAAGTTTCAAAGTGAAATCTTTGTTGTTGTTGTTGTTTGTCTTTCGGCTTTTTCCCAGTAAGGGGTCACCACAGTGGAACTCTGGTCCGCTAATGATTGGCAGCAGATTTTTTTTACAAAATGCCGAGGTGCCAGCTCAACGCCCAATTACGCACACATGTCTTTCGAACGCTATCCAACCGCGGGGAGGACATGCATGTAATCATTGCAAAAGTAGAATCTTTGTAATCTTTGTAAAAGTAAAGCCTGATTTGAACAGTGTTTTATGGTAACTTGAGTGAGACAGCCAAATAGTGGCATATTGATATGGTAGGGGCTGGATGAGGTGTGGTGGGGTAGACATGGGGGGCCCCAGTCTGTTCTCCTGCCTAGGGCCCCATTTGACCACGATCTGGCTCTTCTTGGAAACCATGGGTGTAGCAACAGCAACATATGTACAATAAGTACATTCTGTAAGGCAGCATGAATGCCTAAATTTAAATGTGGCACACTGCGGTTGGGTAGTGGTAGCATAAATAGAAATGTAAATCTATCACATGCATACAGTGTGCTAGACTTATTGGATACTAACTGTTAGACTGATCCTTTACATGTAGAGTTAACAATGAATGAATAAGCTGGTCGGGCTGAGAATGTGAATGGAGGCTATACGCTTCATCAGGGCTGGCCTAAAAAATGGTGGGAGGAGTAAATAATCTTTAGAACTGAAAAGTAAACAATCTTTAAAACTGAAAAGATTTTCAGCACATTCACTATTAATGAATTTTCTAAGTTACTATAGTAATAATATGTTTGTGTGTATGTTTGTATATATTTATTTATTAACTCCTTATGTTACAAAAGCTTTTCTTATTCATTAGAACTTGTTTATGAGCCTGTATTTTACTTTGTTGTAGGCCTACCTTAGCATTCAATCAAAAATATTGACTATAGTTTAATAATGTACTATAAAATCATAGTAAAACTTATGACATAAATAAGTGTTTCAGTTTGTTCTGATATTTTGTGTAAGACCTGAAGCTATTCCACAAACAGCTGTATGGTATAAAGGGATGGTATCATGGGTTGTGTAAGGCAGAAGGATAATGACTGTGACTCAGCTGACTCAGCTGACTGAGGTTCACTTAGTAACCCGTGTGCTGATGGAGTCTGCAGGAGGGAGGGAATGACAAGGCAGAATTTGTTTGCCTCTCGGAGGGGGGGGGGGGTTGGGAACATATGTCTGAGGATCTGCACTGTGCCTACAATGCCTAGTGGAAACCAGAGATGGACTAGCTATCTACATTCATAGGGGAGGAGAGAGGACGTGGTGGTAGTGATACTTGAGAAAGTAGATAACAGAGCCACAGACCATCCCACTGCACCCAAAACTCCCTTGATTGATGCTTCAGTATTAGCCATGTTATGATCAACTCTTACATGGTTACAGAATAGATAGGCAGAGTTGTGGCACTCAACCAGCTTTTCAGCAGGTATAGCAAAAATAACTCTATGGCTGTATGCTTTGGTATTGAAACACAGACTTGTACACAAATAGCTCCATCCTTAGAAGTGCATCAGGCTTCTGTGAATCTCCAACACTTTTTTTTGTACTTTCAAGACCTCCCCAAGTGATTTCATTGCACAATCAGGAAGCAGCTACTATTTCTGCAGTGTTGGCACCTCAACCATGCTCCAATCCCAGTTCTGATGATACTGATAACTTGCTATCTCTCAAGTCCTGAAACTCCTTATTATACAGTAATAACTGAAGTCCTAGGCATTACTCCTCCAGAACATACCTGATGTTGTCACATGCAAGCATAAATTGCATACGCTCAGAGGTGACCTGTGTCTGGCATACAAGGCCATCTCAGACTCAGCCTTGACGGAGTTGCTGCATATCCATAAGTCAAAATCCACTCACGCAACTGGCACGCAAGGTTTCAACCTGGTCTGTGACATTAGTAGAACTGGCTGGCAGGATATATTTGTACCTCAATGACTCCCCTATCTGTGGAATAGACTTCCTGTCCATTTCAAGCAGAGTACCTCACTAGCCCTCTTTAACAGGAACCTGGACGACTGGATGGGAAACAGAAAATATACCCTAGGAACTCACCTGTGTCCCTGCTGGACAGGGAAAACAGGTGCTGAATTTGTGGGAACATGGGTGAAATTCTTAGTCTAGGCTTATAAGGGCCTCCGGGCCAATAGCCTAGTATCGTCCTATGTACCTTTGAACCTATGAACCTATTAAATTGCCAATGAACATTGCTGCCTTTTAGCCAATTGTTACTGTGCACTGCTTTCTGTTAGTCATAGCATGTCATGTGCACTGTTACATACACTAATTAAACAACACTTACTGCTCCCTGGGTTGTGTAGAGTAAAACGTAAAAGCAAGCTAAAGTACAAAGTTTTGGAGCATGTTTAAAAAGACTGCTCACTAGAATAACATTCTTGTTTTTTGGTAATGATTTCCATTAAATATATCCCAATGTCAAAAAAATTACATTCCTGTCTGCGATGCATTCACGCCAACAGATGTTCTTATTTGACTTATTGTCACCTCTTTCCACTGTTTACCTTCCACTAAACAGTTTGAACTGTTTTCATACATAATAATTTCTGTATGCACATTCTTCCCATGTTCTTAAATATTTTTCCACTAAATGTCCATAACAACCATTTTGCTTTAGATATGTTTCATTCTGAATCTTATGTCTGCAATTTGTTTAGAAGAATTTTTTCTCAGTTTTATCAGTTTCTTATTTTATAATGATGATTTGGTTCTCCTCGTATGGCAATTTCTGTGAAAAAATCTGAGGTTTTAATTCTGTATTCAGTAATATAAAATTTTGTCTGACATTGCCACAGATTTCCATTGCTAATTTGTTATTTTGGCTTACAACTTATTTTTCATCAGTTCATAACTCTCAGCTGTTCAGATTTTTGCCTCATATTTTTGATCTGTTCTTCAAAAACTTTGTGGTGTCGTGGAAAATTATTGATAACTGAGGTCACTATATTGTGGCATGCATTGGAGTTCTAGACTTCATATCCTTCATAAAATGCATAGTAACACTTTTCCTGTTTTTCTAGCAAATTCCTATGTTTATATTTAAAATCTGTCTCTGTGCTTTTGTCCCCCCATTATTTTTGCTTTGCCCAGATTTCTTGCTCTAAGAGATTGAGAGTTATGGATCAATTACTTTATTTTGCAGGACTATATGTACATCGGTATGTAAGAAGCCATCAAGAAAGCAAATCTAATGCATTCTGTTTTATTTATATCCCTTGTAAGAGTGAGCATTTTGCCTAGATCGCCTAAACTCTGAAACATATGAATAAAAAAATGATCAATATGTCAATAAATTATGTATGTGTAATTGTTCTGTAAACTGTCACCATGTGCAATTTGAAAACAGCTTCAGTCATTCATTCATTTATTCATTTACACATTCATTTAGTACAAGCAGAGTAAAATGTAGGTCATTGACCTGTACCAAGGATTAGTCTGCACAGCATATCATGGGGACTACATTAATAACTGCCAGGCTAGTGTAACCTTATTCTGTTGGTCTGCGTTCAGCGTTTCTTTCTAGCACTTTTATTAATTTTACCCCAGCGTTTCTTTCTAGCACTTTTATTAATTTTACCCCTTACTCTTCCTCAGCTTTCTAATACTGGAGCTTGAGGTCTGATGTTTACTTGATATTTCTTTTATATCTAAAAAGATAGAGAGCGGGACCATTTTAACATGATTACATTATATCAAAGTAGCAGTTAAATGTGACGTGTCATAGTGCAGTTTGTGGTGGTGCTGCGGTAGCGTTGTCGCCTCACAGTGAGACGCTGTCCGGTTCGATTCTCAGCTAGAGTGTCTTCTGCGTGGAGACATGTGTGAATGAGCGTACCTTTGTTGAAGGTTGTGCATAAGGGCTGGTAACTTGGCACATAAAAATCAACTACCAATCATTAGCGGACCAGAGTTCCGCTGTGACGACCCCTAACCGGGAAAGCCGAAAGACACAAACAAACAAACATCTGCAATACAATGCATTCCCTATACACACAATTTATAAAGATATCACTTTCTGTGCTTCCTGTACAGCCGTTTCATGTCATGTCATGCCCCAGTAGTCCTTGTTACAAGAACCTTTCTTAAACACATTGAATGCATCACTGCCTTTTTACTTCCTTCCAGTAAGATTTCTATGGCCAGATATAACAAATCAAAATTCTTTATGTATTGCGTCTGCTTTCCCAGCCTAGTTCGATGACTAGGGTAAAAGCATTGCGTCTGCTTTCCCGGCCTAGTTCGATGACTAGGGTAAAAGCATTGCATCTGCTTTCCCGGCCTAGTTCGATGACTAGGGTAAAAGCATTGCGTCTGCATTCCCGGCCTAGTTCGATGACTAGGGTAAAAGCATTGCATCTGCTTTCCTGGCCTAGTTCGATGACTAGGGTAAAAGCATTGCGTCTGCTTTCCCGGCCTAGTTCGATAACTAGGGTAAAAGCATTGTGTCTGCTTTCCCGGCCTAGTTCGATGACTAGGGTAAAGTAATCTGCATTATGCTGTATGTTGATTTTCTTTCATATGTCCTTTTCCTCTGTTCAAACGGTGAGGGGCAAACCACTGCTTACTCAGTGCAATTAATAAATATGCCTTAACCCTGTTGAGCAAACCATGACCTGCAGTGAAACTGGGCAGCAGGGTCACTGATCAAAAGCAGCCTTGTACTACTCAGGTAAAGGCGATTTCACTGAGTATGAGCAAGCATGCTGTGTCTTCAACTATATACTGAAAGCCATAATGCAAACCAGAGCTGATGCGCATTGCACAGCCTGCTACAACCACAAAGTGTCTTGGAACTGAAAAAGTACTGTCTTGAAAAGACAAAGTAATTAAAATCCTAAATATTGTACATGCCTGGTTGAGTAAGATAAGAGTTTATAAAGTTTATTGTCCAATAAATTTCATAATAAAACATTAAGGAGTTCTTCCTGCAGGAGTTGCAGAGACTGCTTTTATTTTTTTCATTTATTTGCATGTTTGTAAACCTGGTAAGCACTCTGTGTCATAAATACATTTGGTCAAGGGCATCCCAAAGCCACAGGCTCATGAAGTGTCTTGCTGTGTTAAAAGACTTGCAAAAATACCCTGAAGCATTTTGCCTCAACCTCTGTCTATTCCAGAATTACACCTCTATATGAAAAAAAAAATAAAAAAATGTTTTCATACATAATGATTTCCATTTACACAATCTTCTCTTGTTTTTTTTTTCTAGTTAAATAAAAAGTCCTTGTCAGGAACCAAAATGTGTTTACCAGTGTAATTTAGCATCAGTAATTTCAAATTAGTTGTCAGAGTTCACAAAATTGGTAGTTTTTATATGTTTAAGCAGAATAGTGGCAGAGTGGATAAGCTCTTTGCATCTCAAAGCAGTGTCCCAATGAGAAAAACTCCAAAAACATATTTAGTGAGAATTCATTAAAACGTACCGACATGAGTTATAAGGCTTGTCCTTAAAAGGCCTTTCTCCCACAGATTGCCTATTTTGATTCAAAGACATGTTAGCTGTGACAAGTTAAGAGCTTATTATAAGCTAATCTGCATGCCTCAAAGTGCATTTACTACCAAATCCTGCTAGTAAACTGCCACTCATGCAGACAGTACTGTTTCACCCACCAGACCTCTCTCACACACACAAGTGCACTTAACATGAACACACACACACACACACACCAGTCCCAGTACCTGTCCCTACCCTATCTTACCCCGTAATAGTTGGTGTCATTACATCATGTATCTATTAGGTCCTGGTGATCTAGTGTTACCCTCCCACCCCCAACCCCACCCTCTGATCCCTATACTGCTGTTGGTACTAGTATGGCACTTAAATCCTTGTGTCATCCCTAGTGTCCAGTAGTTCTCCCAAGCCCTGATCCCAGTTGCGATGTTGGTGCCACTATTCCACTTCAGTTTGTTATTCCTTGGTGTCCTTTCGTTATCTCACCCTCTAGTCCCCATACTGTCATCAGTGCCAGTACAAGACTTTAAGAGTAATTCATGGTGGTGTGTATATCTCCCACTCTGATCCCCATTCTGCTGTGGATGCCTGTGTAGCACTTTAAGGGTAATATGTGATGGTCTAGTGTATCTCCCCACTAACCCCCAATCCCCATTCTGCCATTGGTGCTGTTATAGTACTGCAATGCCGAGTAATCTCTGGTGATCTAGTACATCCCCCACACCCCCCCCAATCCCTGTACCACAGTTGCATTATGTAGATGAACATGGCCTTTTGGCCACATTCAATAACATGATGTGGTAGGGATGACTGTGCTGATCTACACAACCAAGCAATTTCTTAAATCACTACGCCATGTAAGTGTTTTTTTTTTTGGGGGGGGGCACATGGCTAATTAGCATATCACTCTCCCTCTGGAATGACTCATTAGCATTCAACATGGCTGTGGGCTAGCCTCTCACAATGCTGCATGTTTTCATGGTAAAGGACCATGCAGCACCATGTTAAGGTGTGCATATCTCAATACCTTCAAGAATCCCCCCCTATGCAAGTACAAACAATATTTCAAGTATAGTGATTGTAAATTCAACATAGGTGAAAAACACCCTTGGCACATGTAACCTTTTAATTAAAAAAAAAATCCAAATAAAACTTTTTTTGTTTGTTTTTTTTTTTTTGCAGGGGGTAAGCCCCCCTCCATCCCCCATGGGGCACACACCCTGCTAATTATTTATAACTCTAAGATCGCACAAACACGAGGTAATGGCAAATTTCCCAACACCTGGATTTGTGCAGTCTCACACTCCTGTTGATCAACTACCTAGTTGACCATATGCAATCGACTGGGCAGCTGATGACCTAATACACAAGACTTTTCATCTAGAACACTACACACACACACACACACACACACACACACACATATATATATATATATATATATATATATATATATATATATATGTATATATATATATATATATATATATATATATCTGTCTATATATATATATATATATTTATATATATATATATCTGTCTATATATATATATATATATATATATATATATATATATATATATATATATATATATATGTTTATAGGTAATTAATATCAACAGTTACAGCAGTACAACATACGAGTAAATATCATTTGAAGAAAAATTGCATCCATTATGAATAGAGTAGCAATACAATAACATAAGGAGGTGATCTGTAAACTCATTTGTATCAGCTGTTGCAGCAATCAAAAGGAGTGCCGATTAAGAAAAGAAAAGGCACTATAAGTAGGCTGGCTTAAGAACTCACATTAGGAGCGGTTACATAAAGCGGCATCAGGATACGTATTTATTGGGCTGCAAAGAAAGCTTACATCAGCTGTACAGAGAAATCCATTATAATAAGGGTGACAAGAAATAAGGCATACAGAAAATCTGGGATACGCACCTGGAGAGATACTACAGCTGATATTATAAACAAGATTAAACTCAAAGTGATATAATATAGGTTAAGTGTATGCGCAAGTAGTCGTTATTAAAGAAGGAAATGTAAAAAAAAGGGGGATTGCAGTAAAGAGGGATGTAGTTAGGATCAACATGCCTCTCAACTTCTTGTGCACAAAGAATCTGAAAAAAGTCAAAAATAAAGAGGAGACAAGAGCCCAAATTCAGGGACATATTTTAAATATTGCTTTTATAAACTTAGAAAGTTGCTAGGATAACAGTCTTTATGGTAGCATACATGTTCTAAAGGATAGACTATCTTAAATTCAAATGGCTTCAGTCATCAGTGATTTGCCAGAAAACCACAAATTATATGAGGAATTGTCCAAGGATATAATGCACAAATCTGGACATTCTGCTATTGTCTGTACAGTTTAAGAGAGTTATGAGGGCATCAGTAGGGACAGCAGTATAAGAAGAGAAACAGATCAAGAGTTACACTTTAAAAGAGATCCAAATTTATTGAAATGTGATAAAATCTAGAGCACTGAATGTAAAAGTGGGGGATGGGGATCCTGACTTCTATTTGTTGTAGAGTTTATGTTCCACCTATGTCTGCAAGAGTTTTATGTGGGTGCTCTGCCCCCCCCAAATAAAAAGCATTTGGGTTGTTGGGCTAACATTCTAAACATTTATATTTAACCTTGTCATGGTTTGAAGTTTGTCTGATAATGGTCTGAGCTGCAGCTTACTTGCTTAATTAACAAATAAGTCAATTTAATATTGTATGTAAACATTTTTAATTGCAAGACTAATTAAAATATATGAGGAAATGCATGCTTTGTATGTTTTGCGTACAAAAACTATGAGTTATTTACAAATTTAAACATTTTCTAGGTTTAATAAATATATTAACTTTGTTTAATATTGTCTCATCAAATTTCCGGTATATTCTTCTTCTTTGGATGTATAACTACAAAAAATGTCATATGTTAGTTAAAGTATAATTTCCCATATTGAATATGAATCTTCTTTCCAGTTTGAGGAAAGAAATGCCACGTAGGTGAAAAATGACAGCTGTTGTACCTTGCAAGTGAAAACATGTCTTAGCTGAGGAAGGAGATGACCAGCGTAGTCCCAATGGTGTGTATGGGCCTTCACTTACTTGAGAGAATGTGGAGAGGTCTACCAGGAAAATAGTGAGGGGGTATTGATAGAAGAAAGGGCTCATTTCTTATTTTATATTAGTTAAAAAAAGCTAGATAATAATTTTTCATATATTTTGTAGTGAGATTTAGGTCACACATCAACACCAAAAAGCCCATCAGCTGAAATTAGTAAGATTTTTTTTTTCTGACTCCATTGGATTTAATAGTCAGGTACAAGTCACCCCTAACATCTTAGCAGATGTGGGAATAGATACACTGTGAACAATGCTCAGAAGGGAGTAGAAGAAGACAGAGATGACACAAGTTTAGCCTGCCTGCTGAAGGAATAAGGAATAACATGTGAACACTCTGTAGATATAGTGTCACATAGTTTTACTACAAGAAAAATGATGAGTGATAGGCAATGCACATTTGAAGGACAGATATATTTATGAGATACAATTACTTCTAGGTAACAGAGTTCCTTTTTATGTCATCAGCACAAAAAAGTGTGTTTGTAGGGTTCCCCTTCAGAAGGTCGAACGGCTGAAATCTCGAAATGCATATGGTCGAGACCATATGCTCGAAATTTCAGAAGCTCAACCTTCTGAATGGGGATCGGCATACAGCACAGAACAGGAGATTTCCCTTTCTACGCTGTAGTGCGATCTCAGAGTTAGAATAAATAAGTAGCGGGGGTGTGGGGGTTGCAGGGGGGCTTTCCCCCTGCAGAAACATTGTTTCGTGTTTTGTTTTTATTTTTTTCTTTCCCTTTCAGAAGGTCGAGCTTCTGAAATTCGAACATATGGCTTCGTCCATGTGCATTTTGAGATTTCAGCCATTTGACCTTCTGAAGGGGAACCGTTTGTAGACATTGCTCAGTGGGAAGAACAGTTACTTTAAAAGATGGTTAAACATATCTTAGCCATACATTTAAAAGTACAACATTGCTGTAGCAGTGGTAATAAATAATGTTGTCTGTAGAAATTAAAATGGTACAACATGTCTAATTTGACAACATACTCCTATTAGTCATGCAGCACTAAAATGGATGCTATGTGTTTGGAAAAGCGCAGCTGATTACAAGAGCAGGATTGGCAAATGAAGATGTTGCTGCCTGGTGGACTGCTTTGGATCCAGTCTTCAATGTACCAAACAAAGTGTTACATAAAGGCTCCACAGCAGTGTAGCATATTTGCTTATTCTAAAAATGGGCAAGTGAGATGTCCATACCCCTCATTACTATTACAGTGTTCAGTGGTCTTCACATGAAAGAGACTCGATTTAGAGTACTGATTCACTTTTTTCAAAGTAAAATGAAAAATTTTTGGCTTTTGGTTAACATATTCTAAGTTGTGTTTATTTCCCAATTCCTCACATGCTAGTTAGTAGTGCTTGCAGTTGTTGAGAGGGGTTGCACTGAGAACACAAGCCCCTAAGTCACACCTCATCAGAACAGATGCCATAAGGGTACACCTTACCAAAAATGTCAATTCATTTGAAGGGTCTGCTTCAGACCTAAATTCAAGGCACATTGGGTTCTTCACCAGCAATGGTTTGCCTTGAACACATTTTAGGAATTGTTTCATCCTGAACTTATGGCAGATTACCAAATAAAAGTTATTTGAAAGTCTGTTATAGATACGAATGACTTCTAAATACTTAAATCTTAAAAGTGAGTTTGGCTAAGTTTTAACTGCACTCAATCTGTGCAGTACGGACAACATACATGAAGGAAACGAGAGGAAATTTCCAAGATGTTATTGTATTTCGGACATTTGCTGCAGACAGTGGGATAGTGAGAAATAACTTCTTGAGTTTGTGTCTGCAGATGTTGTATTCATCTGTGCATTATGAAGCTCTCAAAGAAAGACTGGATGAAATTTGCTTGTAATTTGATAAGCCAACTTTGCAGCATGTTCCAGACAAAGTACGCTAGGATGTAACATCATTAGTAGATACTGGTCGATTCTTACTGATATTCCAGAACTAAGAAATGTCTTAGGTGAATTACCAAGATGTAGCCATAGGAGATATGCCAATGTAAAAAATATATTATGCTACAAGGAGCAATTGACGAGTTTTTCTTACTTTACCAGCAATAAACAAGTTACTTTTAAATGAACAGTTGTGTTCCTTGTAATTCCATCTACACTGAAAAGTTTATTAAACATCATGTAAGTGGGAAACCTTTTACCCTGCATGCATATGGCATTTGTGATATGAGTAACCTCATCTACTTGGCTATCTGTTGTAAATGCATATACTACAACACAGGGAAAACAAACAGGAAATTAAAAGAAAGAATCAGTCAGCACTTTTCAGTCATTAAGAGGCAAGTTGTTACCAATGCATTATATAAACATATTAATGGAACAGACTCAACACACGTCTTTAAATTCTTAATATTAAAAACATTGTCACAAACACTGAGGAGAGGTGACATTGGACTTACAAACTGAGCATGAAGAACTGAAGTGGATTTTCAGATTTAATGCTCACATACCTCCAAGCTTAAATGAAATGGTTACTTTAAAACCTTATCTAAGACAATTACATAATCAAGTCCATTAACTGCTACTCTATCACGTGGCTGGTTCATTACTAATATAACTGTTTTAAGAACTACCTTTCTTTTTTGCCTGACGAAGCCTTAGGGTAAAAGTGTCTCTACACTTGATTTTACTATTACCGTTTTTAGTTCTTTATTAAACTGTTTTTTTAGATCTTTATTAAACTGCATTTATTTTACTTGTTTATGGTTCCGGTTACTCTTTCTTGTTGGATTCTACTCAGAGAAAGTACAGTTTTATAAGTTAACACAACAGTAGATGTTCGAATGATCACAGCTGCAGTAGCATAAGGTATATGGGTTATATACCATGCATAGGATATGACAGCCATCCAGCTTCCAAAGCTTCAGAGTACCTTCTACACACCCTGTTACATTGAGATGTGCTAACTAAAAGACAGGTTTGGGTGCCAACTTCAGATCTTTCCTAACATGTTACATTATGGGCACCATTTTGATAATGATAACATCTTAAATCACATCTGTGCTCTCTCTGCCTGCTTCTGTCAATCTGTACACACTGCCTCTGCTGGTGTAGTGAGTAATTACCAATACAACAAAGCGGCATAAGAGAGGTCCTGTACTTGTGAAGTGCTGGCCTTTAATTGAGATGTCAGACCAAAGTCCCCAGCTTACTGAGTTGCTGCAAGGCAGGCAAACGAGGATTTCAACCAGTTGTGAGGCTACATTCGTTGACTCAGCACCATTTTTTGGGGCTGTATGTGCTCCATGTCTGAATGTTCTGTAGTGGAGTCATTATCCTAAGCAGGTGCTGTCACTAGTGGTGCTGTAACACATTATGGTATTGTGGACAAGGCCTTCAGATGCACAACTGCATACACACACATGCGCACGTTAGCATATGGCTGTCACATATTCCCAAGTAGTTCACGGCAAATCTGTGCTTTTACATATTACATGAGTTTCCTAAGGGACAAATTACACAATATGGATACAGACAGTTTACTTAGTATACAGTGGTAAGGGGTCTAATTCATAAAAGGCATGCACTGAGTTAACCTTATCACCTGTTCCAAAGTGCAAGCCTGCATCTGGCTATCAGCCCTTTGTGGGTTGCATGACTAGCTAGCATCATCATTATTATGGGTCATTACTGGGTTGGTCAGTGTGATACACTTTGTATATGGAGATGGACACCAGACTCCTATGGTAGGACAGCAGCACTGCATATGTCTACCATTAGCAGCTTTAGGTTTCTGGTCAGTGGAAATTGCTTACTGTGTACAAATACCTGAATCTATGCCACTATAGATATGCATATATATATTTGTGTGCCATTACTGCTCATGTCTATGTTTAAGTACTTGTCATGTCCTGTGCCATTTATGTGAAAATTTGCCTGCTATTGTTTAGTGCAGTGATTGTGTCTCTACTTCTGATGGCTGGGCAGTTCCTTCTGTTAATTAATAGTCGTTGTTTTCTGCACTGCACTGCAGTCTCTACAGAAGATTATGGTGCCCACTCTGCCTAATTCTGAATTGAATGCAGATGTTATGCATGCTTCTTTGACCATCTCAGTACTGGTTTGGTGACATTTGCCTAGCGGAGGCCCAGGGAGTAAAGCTCCAATGTATTATACAATTTTTATTATAAATTAGCATTAAACAGAAATGTTATAGGATTATTACAAGGCATTAAGTAGCAATACAATGTTATACAGTGTCAATAATCAGCAGTATAGCAAAACTATTTACAAGATGTATAAAAATAAATATGTCATTACGATGAATATATTTTTTGGGGTAAGTGATTACAAAAATCCAGTTTTATCATAATGTAGTTGCATGAAAGCAAGACAATTACAATAGAATGTTTCTCTGAGGCTATTTGCTTAATAGATTTTAGAAGACAGTAGAAAGAGAATTCAAGGAAGATTAGAGAGAGCTAGTGAGAAGAGTGAGTTAAGGGCAGAAAGTAGATTAAGGTATGAGAAGTAGGGGATGTTTAAGGAAGGAGAGTGCAGTGGCGGGACCAGTGACTTTTAAAGTGCTCATTGGTGGCTGTCTTAAATTGTTTAGGATGTGTATGGGTCCTGATTTCTAGTGGGAGCCTATTCCAAGCAATAGTGGGGGTGATAGCTGTACATGTTGCATCCAAATTTAGACTTGGGTTTGTAGATTTGTAGTAGGTCTTGGTTAGAGCTTCAGAGAGGTCTGAAGGGAGAATAATGGGAGATGAGAGGGGATAGTGCTGGGCAGTAGGAAGGCTGGTATAGGATAGAATAGATGATCTGGAGCTGAGAGAGAAGAAGCTGGTGGGGTAATTCAAGACAGTTTAGGCATTTTAGAGAGAGAGAGACAGTAATGAGATTTGTAGGTTTGTTGGGAAGCAGATGTAGCTACCTTGTTGTAGGTAGATTCGAGTTTGGTCAGGAGTGCTGAGTTAAGATTTGTGAGAATTTGAGAATTGTACATTAGACTGGGTAGAAGGTAGGTCAGAGAGAGAGAGTAATCTTGGCTTCAGAGGTAAGGAATTTCTTGTTACAGTAAAGGAGAACTAGTTCTGAATGAGTCATTTTGATACAGTTATTAACATGCAAGTCAAATTTAAGCTGATCATTGATGCTTATGCCTAAGAGCTTAGTGCTGGATTCTACCTGAATGGAAGTGTTATTAAGGGACTGTATGGAGAAGGAGGGTTTAATATTGTTGAACCTTTTAGGTAGGAAGAGTAACAGCTTTGTTTTTTTAGGATTAAGGATGAACTGATTGTTGGAGAGCCATGTTTCAACTAAGTTAAAAGATGCCTGAGTAGCTGAGAAGAGCTTAGAGGGAGAGTTGGCTGTAGTGATGACTATAGAGTCATCTGCGTATTGCACTAAAGTTGACTGAGGACAGGAGGTATAGAGCTGATTAGTAAAGATATTAAAAGTAAATGCCCTAGGACAGACCCTTGAGGTACACCCATTTTTACAGAGAGAGGAGGGGAGAGTGCAGAGTGCCATCTCACTGATTGAGATCTATCAGTGAGGTAGCTGAAGAGCCATGCAATAGTATCAGAGATAACAGCAATATCAACAGTATCAGAGGAGATACATGGCACCAATAAAGAATAAGAGGAAGGGTAGAATAGTATATAAGGCAAAACTGGGGGGGGGGGGGGGGGGCTGAGTTTAGGAGGACAATGTTGCTTCAAGTATTGGAAGTATTACAAAGTAAAGGAGGGGGATGAAAGTGCAGATTGGGTGGCACAGCAGCACAGTGGATGGCATAGTTGCCTCACAGCACAGTTCAATTCTCAGCTGGAGTGCCTTCTGTGCGGAGGTTGCATGTCCTCCCTGTGTTCACATGGGTTTCCTTCAGGTGTTCTGGTTTCATCCCACATTCCAAAGACATGCAGTAGGTGGATTGGACACACTAAATTGGCCATCAGTGTGTGTGTGTGTGTGTGTGTGTGTGTGTGTGTGTGTGTGTGTGTGTGTGTGTGTGTGTGTGTGTGTGTGTGTGTGTGTGTGTGTGTGTGTGTGTGTGTGTGTGTGTGTGTGTGTGTGTGTGTGTGTGTGTCTGTGTGTAGAAGAACTACCATGGCAGGTTTAGCCACTCAGCAGTGTAAACCTTGATTTTAGATGATTGTCACTGTTGAAGTGACACCCCAACCCCATGTGCAAAAATGGGAAAAGGGATTGTGGCTGGATGGATGGGGAAGGAGCAGGAGAAGGAAAGGAAAGGAGACGTTAAGCAACGTTTGCAGCAAGATTAAATTGAAGGTTTACTCTGGTACAGCGGTTAGCATTGTTGCCTCACAGCAAGAGGTTCTCCTGTTCGATTCACAGCTGGAGTGCCTTCTGTGTGGAGTCTGCATGTCCTTCCCATGGTCGAGTGGCCACTGAAAGACATGTGTGAATGGGCGTGCCTTCGCTGAAGGTTGGGCGTCAGGCTGGCAACTCGGCACCATAAAAAAAAAAATCTACTGCCAATCATTAGCGGACTGGAGTTCCGCTGTGGCGACCCTTAACTGGGAAAAGCCAAAAAGACAAACAAACAAACTCTGAAGAGAACAAGTATAGAGCAGATGTACTTTGGTAATGTGCCAAGATTATCTAAGGCACTGCAAGAATGGTTACACAAGCTGGGGGTTGTAGAGAGAGGGAGAGAGAGAGGAGTGTTTAAAGTGAGATGAAAGGAAAGGTGGCATCATTAACAGATACAGTGGATGGTTTTAGAAAAAAATTTCCAAGAGATTATATTCAGAGGAGGATTATTGGGAGGATGGGCAGGAGAAGGAGGAGGAAGACTATTGGAAAGATGTAGACTTACTATGTATCTAAGGAGAAGAAAGACAGGATAGCTAGGAAAATGACAGGAGGGAAGTCTGGAAAAGACTGACCAGTGGTAAAACACTAAGTAAGGGTTGGATTCTGATAGAAGTCTAGGGACTGGTGAAAGACTGGGTGACACAGATTTAGGTAGATATGATGAACAATATGAGTCGGGGGCACCCCATCGGAAACATGGAAGAGGCAGTCTTTGCAGTGATCTTAAAAGAGAGGAAAGAGACAGTACTCCTGTTGTCCTACAGACCCACATCAGAGCTAAACCATAACTACAATTTCTCATGATGATTGCTGTGAATAGATTTGCAGCAGTACTGCCTAGAATTACACATGGTGATCATTGTGGGTTTGCGGGAGGGGGCAGAGGATGGTAGACAATTTTGTAGGAATGTTTTTCATTGTCAGCTCCACAAGTTCAGCAGAAAGAGTTAATTATCCTTTTATTAGATGTTGAGCAGGCATTTGATAGTTGACTGTTAGGTGGAGATACCTGTTTAAGGTAAAGAGGAGATGGGGATTTCTTTCTATAGTAATTAGCTTCATAGGAAGATTATATGAAGGATCCAGTGCAAAAATAAATGTTAGGATTAGATTGTTAAAGGAATTTACATTGCAGAAAAAACTGATGCAGGGCTGTCCCTTGTCCACAATGTTGTTCACATTGTGCCTGGAGCATGATATTTTGTTTTATGTGAAATTCTTGGGGTTTTATGTAAAAGACTGTAATATAAAATAAATCTAGAGAGATCACAGGCATTGCCAATTAATTTTACCACCATCGGGGAGATTAAGGCAGAGTATAATAGTCTATGAGCTCATAAAGATATTACGTGCTTGGGAATTTGGTTGGGGGAACTATTCTGAAGACTTTTGACGACCTTTGTGAAGGTGTTAGAAAAGGTCCAGGATATGTTAATGTGGGTGGAAAATGATTCTGCTGGATCTGGATCAGGGAGCACAGATACTGCAACTGTTTGCACTACCATAGTTTTTAAACTCAAGGCAAGTATTTTGGTGGCAGTTGCATACAGCTTATTTGAAGAAGGTAAAGCACAATATGGCACACTTTCTGTAGGATATTAAAAAAATAGACTGGCCTTGGAGTTTATAGCAATGACCAAAGAGAAAGTGGGTTTGGGAGTTCCAGACATCAAACGTATATTTGCAGGCACATCAGTTAGCTCTGGACTTAATGCACCTCCAAAATGGGCATGAACTTAAATGTAAGAGGATGATTTGGGAGGTGTGTTTTTGCTTAAGGGATGCAAGGGGCTTGGAGGTGTACCTAGAATCTCCTGGAGGAAATCTGGAAATCCCATTACTGAATGAGACCCAGTGGATGTTAGGGGGTCTGTATGGGAGTAAAAAATGGAGACTGGAAGACGGGGGTACTGCCAATAGAGGGATTGAAAAGTGATAGAGAAATCAGGATGTTTTATGGAGGTGGAGAAGGAATCAATCAAGTGTTAAGTGCTGGACACAACCGATAACAGGTGGTAAAGTTAGGATATGATTGGAAGTGAAGGAGGAGTTTCAGCTACAGGAATGTTTTAAATGGAATCATATGGGAGTGGTGATGGTGTTTTAAGGACTGAAATGGAGGATACCTGAAGAAATTCAGATTCTGGACCTGATTAAGACTATTTGAAGTACAGAGATGTGAACTGGACAAACAGGGCAGTGATATCCCGAGTATGTAAAGTCTTGGGTAACGTGAAAGAGGGTGCAGTCAGAAAGATGAAGGAGCAATGGATTAGCAAGCTAGATATAGACATTTCTGAGCAAGAGGGGTACTACATCAATCAGGTCTTGAAGTATGCAACAAACTGGAACTGTTTAAGAATCTTTGCCTGGAAATGCCATTATATATATTTTTATACCCCTTATAGAATTTACAGAATTTTTCCAGTTGCAAAAGTGGGCTGTTGGAGATGTGATGGTGGGCAGCAGGGTACCTGGGTAGATATGTATTGGTGTTGTGACAGGTCAGCAAGCTATCTGAAGGATCTGCAAGCACTGATAGTGTTTTTGGAAGGAAGTGGGTATTGTCAATACAGATGTATTTCTTTGGTTGGCCTAAAGATATAACATTGAAATTTTAAAGTTTAATGTGGATACATTTGCTAATGGTAAAAATAAATAAATAAATAAATAAATCAGTAGGAAGTGGGAAAAAAGAGACCATTTCACTATTCATGAGGTTGAGATTGGTCACAGAATTGGAGAGGGAGAAGTAATATAGCTAAGAGAGAAATGGCAGGTCAAAGTGAATAAGTGAGAGCTGGGATTGCAGTTATTAGATGAGGATGAGGTAGGTCCATGAATTTGGGGATTTGGAAGGAGTAAAAAGAAATTTTATTAGCATACTTTTACTGGATTATTGGGTATTCTTAAGTGTAGGGATATAATATGGCAATATGGTATCAGAGTTATTTGAAAAAGGGCACTGTAATATGAAGAATTTTTATACTTTGATGTTAGTGTATTTCTTTGTATATAAAAGAAATACGTGGTTCAAACACAAAATGGATGACACCAGATCTCGAGAGAAAATGCATGATTATAATTGTTAAACTGAATTCTAGGGGTTTATCTTTTTAATTTCTCCAAGCCTTTTTTGGTTTCTATAACTTGATGTGACTGGACTGCATTCCTAAGTCAAAGTATGATTAAAGTTTGTGAAATTAGTATTGTTTCAATCTTCAATGTTAGCCAAAAGTACTCTTCACAGCACTCGCAATGTGTCTAGAATTGACTCATCCTGTTAGTTACTTGTATCTGTCTAAATAAAACTGTAAATTCTTTTTTATGAGACCTATTGCTCCTACTATTTGTACTGTCTGGGTATCTTTCTTCCACAGTGCCCTTGTTTCTACCTGCAAGACTGGTATTTTATGACTTTGTGTCTCTCTGTATGTAAGACACTGTAGTCACTGGGTGTAGCAATTTCGATAATCAATGCCAAGTTTGGCTTCTTTTCATGGACTACTATATCTGGTTTACTCACATCTATTTTTTGAACTGTTGGCAATGTGTGATCCCATGTGATATAAACTTTCATCTTTTTCAATAATGCTTTGTGGATACTTTTTCCAATGTTTCTCAGCTACGTCAATATCATAATGCTTGCAGAATCCCCAGTGCAACAGTATTGTCTCATTATTATGCCTTTCAGTATACAGGCCCTCTGCCATTAGAGTGTCACACCCAGCAACAAGATATGTGACAGTTTCCAGTTCTGTTTTACAGAACCTGCATTTATCCGTTTCTCCCACATGCTCAATGGAGTTTGTAAACCAATGTGGATGAAGTCCACTGTCCTGGGCTGCCAATATTAACTTTTCATCTTTTGGTTTAAATTCACCTCTCCTTAACCATTCCGGTGTTAGATCCTGATCAACAGGAGGTTGTTCCAAGAGTTTTCTGTACTTGCAACTATATTTATGCCTTTTCCACATTTCTTGTCTTGTCATCTGATCGTTTTTTTTATATTCATTCTTCTGTTTTTTTGGCTCATTCAGTTGCTTCCTGAATTTTGTCGACTTCTGGTTTGGTTTCCATTCCCACTTGACACTGATATGCTTCTGTTAAACTGAGCAGGGAAGCTATCTTAGACTTATGCAGTCCTCTGTATGCAGTCCTACGATTGCAAATCTATACATGTAGTCAATTTCGAGGAGGCCCATACCTCCTTCAGAATGGGGAATATCTAGTCTTCGTATACACTAATATTTATATATCTTTTGATAAGCGTGAAGCATTTTCTTGTTTTCCTGTTCAAGTGATCCAATATCTTTTCTGGCCACTCAGTCACCCCAAAACTGTAAGTTAGAACAGGAAGAACAAATTGGCTTATAGCCTGGATTTTGTTCCTAGATGTCAGGGCTGTTTTCAGTATTAATTTTAGTATTCCAAAATATATTTACTGAGTTTTGTTTGCATTGGTTCATGTTTTATTGTCAATCCTTCATCAATTACCAGATATTTATACACGCCCTCCTGCTCATGTTCCTTCATAGCACATTCATGGCCCAGACTAATATTTTCTTTGTGCTGCAGATTTCCTGCTTTAAAATGTTACTTTTGCACATTTATCAAGACCAAATGACATTCTTGTATCATCTGAAAAAGTTTTGACCACATCCAGTTGTGCTTTCAGCTCTTCATCTGATGAACGATAACATTTTAAATTATCCACAAAAAAGAAGATAAGAAATCTTTACATTTTGTTATTTTCTGGGTGCCATAACCTAATCTGTTAAGTAGATAACTTAAATGTGTTAAAGGCAAGACAAAAGAGCAGTGGTGACAGTCACCCTGGAATATCCCCCTTTGAATTTTTTTCCCTGGAATAATTTATTTTTTATTTATTTAATATTTGTTGGCAGTATAACTGGTATAGGGAGAGAGCTAGCTGATATGATGGACCGAAGGAAGGTTGGTATACTGTGTGTGCAAGAGACCAGATGGAAGGGGAGCAAGGCTAGGTGTATCAGAGGCGGTTTCAAACTATTTTATCATGGTGTGGATGGGAGGATAAATGGTGTAGGCATTATCCCGAAGTAACAGTATGCTAAGAGTGTTTTGGTGGTGAAAAGAGTGTTGGATAGAGTGATGTTTATGAAGCTGGAAATTGATGGCGTAATGATGAATGTTGTTAGTGCATATGCTCCAAAAGTTGGGTGTGCGATGGATGAGAAAGAAAAATTTTTGAATGAGTTGGATGAAGTGGTGATAACTGCACCCAAGGGTGAGAGACTGGTGATTGGAGCAGATTTTAATGGGCTTGTTGGTGAAGAGAACAGAGGGGATGAGGAAGTGATGGGTAGGTATGGTGTTAAGCAAAGGAATGCAGAAGGTCAGATGGTAGTGGATTTTGCGAAAAGGAGGGACATGGCTGTGATGAATATATATTTTAACAAGAGGGAGGAGCATAGGGTGACATACAAGAGTGAAGGAAGATGCACACAGGTGGATTCTATCTTGTGTAGAAGGGCCAGTCTGAAGGAGATTGGAGACTGTAAAGTGGTGGCAGGGGAAACTATAGTTAGGCAGCATAGGATGGTGGTTTGTCGGATGACATTGGTGATCAAGAAGAGGAGGATGAGTGTGAGGGCAGCACCAGGGATCAAATGGTGGAAATTGAAAAAGGGTAATTGTGAGGTGATGTTCAGGGAAGAGTTAAGAAAGGCACTGGGTGGCAGTGAAGAGTTATCGAATAGCTGGGTAACTACAGCAGAGCTAGTAAGAGAGATGGCAAGAAAGGTGCTTGGTGTGACATCTGGAAAAAGGAAGGAGGACAAGGAGACCTGGTGGTGGAATGAAGAAGTACAGGAGAGTATACAGAGAAAGAGTTGGCGACGAAGAAGTGGGATTGTCGAAAAGATAAAGAAAGTAGACAAGAGTATAAGGAGAAGAGGTGCATGGCAAAGAGAGAGGTGGCAAAGGCTAAGGATAAGGCATATGAAGAGTTGTATAAAAGGTTGGACACTAAGGAGGGAGAAAAGGACCTGTACCGATTTGCTAGACAAAGGGACCGAGCTAGGAAAGATGTGCAGCAGGTAAGGGTGATAAAGGATAATGAGGGAAACATACTCACAAGCAAGGAGAGTGTGTTGAGCAGATGGAAAGAGTACTTTGAGGGATTGATGAATGAAGAGAATGAGAGGGAGAGAATGTTGGATGATGTGCAGATAGTGAATCATGAAGTGCAGTGGATTAGCAAAGAGGAAGTAAGGATAGCTATGAAGAGGATGAAGAGGATGAAGAACGGAAAGGCTGTTGGTCCAGATGACATACCTGTGGAAGCATGGAGGTGTTTAGATGAAATGGCAGTGGAGTTTTTAACTAGATTGTTTAATGAAATCTTGGAAAGTGAGAGGATGCCTGAGGAATGGAGAAAAAGTGTTTTGGTACCGATTTTTAAGAATAAGGGTGATGTGCAGAGCTGTAGTAACTACAGAGGGATTAAATTGATCAGTCACAGCATGAAGCTATGGGAAAGAGTAGTGGAAGCTAGGTTAAGAAGGGAGGTGATGATTAGTGATCAGCAGTATGGTTTCATGCCAGGAAAGAGCACTAGAGATGCAATGTTTGCTCTGAGAGTGTTCATGGAGAAGTACAGAGAAGGTCAGAAGGAGTTGCATTGTGTCTTTGTGGATTTAGAGAAAGCATATGACAGGGTGCCTAGAGAGGAGTTATGGTATTTTATGAGGAAGTCGAGAGTGTCAGAGAAGTATGTAAGAGTGGTACAGGATATGTACGAGGGTAGTGTAACAGTGGTGACGTCTGCGGTGGGAGTGACAGATGCATTTAAGGTGGAGGTGGGATTACATCAAGGATCAGCTCTGAGCCCTTTCTTATTTGCAATGGTGATGGACAGGTTGACAGACGAGATCAGACAGGAGTCCCCGTGGACTTTGATGTTTGCAGATGACATTGTGATCTGTAGTGAGAGTAGGGAACAGGTGGAGGAGACCCTGGAGAGGTGGAGATGTGCTCTAGAGAGAAGAGGAATGAAGGTCAGCAGGGCTAAGACAGAATATATGTGTGTGAGTGAGAGGGAGGATAGAGGAATGGTGAGGATGCAGAGTGTAGAGGTGGCAAAGGTGGATGAGTTTAAGTACTTGGGATCAACAGTTCAGAGTAATGGTGAGTGTGGAAGAGAGGTGAACAAGAGAGTACAGGCAGGATGGAGTGGGTGGAGAAGAGTGTCAGCAGTGATTTGTGACAGACGAGTACCAGTAAGAGTGAAAGGGATGGTCTACAAGAGGGTAGTGAGACCAGCTATGTTATATGGGTTGGGGACAGTGGCATTGACAAAAAGGCAGGAGTCAGAGCTTGATGTGGCAGAGTTGAAGATGTTAAGATTTGCACTGGGTGTGACGAGGATGGACAGGATTAGGAATAAGTATATTAGAGGGTCAGCCCGGGTTGGAAGGTTTGGAGACAAAGCCAGAGAGGCAAGATTACGTTGGTTTGGACATGTGCTGAGGAGGGATGCAGAGTATATTGGGAAAAAGATGCTAAGGATGAAGCTGCCAGGTAACAGGAAAAGAGGGAGGCCTAAGATAAGGTTTATGGATGTGGTGAGAAAGGACATGCAGGTGGTTGGTGTGACAGAGCAAGATGCAGAGGACAGGAAGAAATGGAAGCAGTTGATCTGCTGTGGTGACCCCTAACGGGAGCAGCCGAAAGAAGAAGAAAATTTATTTAATATTTGTTTACCTGGGAGGTCCAACTGAGCTATTAACCAATTTTCAGTGGAGGCCCAGGAAGAAAAGCTCCAAGTAATAGTAGATTAACAAATTACATAGGTACATCATACAGAGTTTACATAGTTCATATTTCAAGTAATTAATTACAAGTGAGACCTAGGCCATGGAAATCCATGGTCAAAGGTGCAAAAATGAATGTAACTATCTTAGATTATACAAAAAAAAGCAATTTTACCATACAATGTGAACAGAATTTGAAGAGAACAAAAAAGTAGTAAATAGCTTAAGGTGTAAAGAGACTTGTTGAAGGGAAGAGATAAAGGAGAAGAAGGTGGTAATAGAAAGTGGTGGAAGGAGGCAAATAAGTGAGAATGGATAGAACAGAGAGAAAATATATGGTTTACAAATACATGAGAATACATGAATACATAAGAGATAGAGTAAAGAGCAGTGAATGAAAAGGAGTTATTGTTTCTGTCAGCCAAGAGTAGTGCAAGAGCAAAGGCAATTATCAGTTAAGTATGGCCTGAGGAGTTACTTAAACTTGGATGAGTTGGTGGTGCTAATAATGTGTTGTGAATAAAGAGAATTGCCAAAACTGTTATATGATTTAATGACTTTTAGCAGGCATTTGTCAGCAGATCTTAGAGTTGTATTATTTGAGTAGGGCTGAACAGTATACTTTGGAGTGCTAGACATTTATCAGGTTGATTACAATGGTATGGGCAGTTGTAATTTGCGGGATAAGAGGTTCAGTAATTCTAACCATTTTAGTTGGTGAAGGGCAGAACAGTGATGGGATCTCTGTGGTAGGTTTGTGGTAGTTTTGTGACAGCAAACCTCGTCTGACTAGAGCAGTTTTTTCCAGGTTAGTGAAGATAGGGGAAGCATATAGTAAGGTAGTGGGGTTTGGAGTTGAAGTTTGTCCTGGTTGTAAAATCTGTTTAATAGCACACCAGCATTTTGGGGGATTGTTCTGTTGTGTTTGCTGTATTTTGAAATAATATGTTTTTTGTTATTTTTAATCTGTTTATTTATTTGTTTCTTAATTGCAGGCAGAAGATGAAGGAAGTTTGTTTTTTGTTGCCTTGATATTCAAACCATGCTTTGGATCTTTGTTTGAGTAGTTGCTTAGTTTCTTTGGTCAGCCATGAAGAGTAGTTGGATTTTACTCAGACATTCTAAAGGGGGCTAGAATACTTAGAGTTTCAAGGAATTTGTTGTTAAAGTATGTGACAGCAGTTTCAAAGTGGAGGTGTGATGATGGGGACCAGTCACAGTGCTGCAGAAGTAATTTCAAAGTAGCTGTTGAAAAATGTGTTTGTTCTGAACTAGTTTATATCACATTTTTAGAGGGCTAGGATGATGCCTTAATAGGTAGGTGGGTAGGTGGTCACTTTGGCTGTCTGGGATACACCCAGAGTGATACACTATTGAGGGTTAATCGGATAAAATCCAGTCTAGGATTGAATGTTTGCTACTGTGTTTATCTATCCTTCTATCTGTCCTAGTTAATGAATTTATTATTTGGGTGTATCCATAGAGGTTTATGAAGTTGGTGGATTATCTGAAGTATAGGTATACAAGTCTGCATTGAAATCTCCCATTATTACGGTTTCTTGATTAAACGTAGAGGATGACCAGATAAGAAGGTTCTCAATAATGGTTGGGTTTTTACCAGGAGGGATATAGACTGAGATGATGATAATGTGTTTGTGTGGCTTGGTTTTGAGATGGTAGGTTAGTATTTCAGCATTATTGGTATCTTGGGGAGTTAATTGTATGCATTCAAGTTTAAGAGTGTCTTTGTATATTATAGATATACCCCCTCCTTGTTTCATTGTTCTATCTAGTCTATAGATAATATAACCTGGGGTAAAATGTCAGTGTTCCTTATATGGGGTTTTAGCCACATAGGTTCATAGGTTCATAGGTAGGTACTAGGCTATCTGCCCAGGGGCATTTATAAGCCTAGCCAGAGTGTGTCAGCTTTCGCCACCCCATTGATTAATTAACTGTGCCTCTGTCAAGCAGAGCCAAAGAAGTAGTCCCAAGGGTGTATTTTCTGTTACCCATCCACTCGTCAAGGCTTCTCTTGAAGAGTGTTAGTGAGGAGCTCTGCCTAATGTAGTTAGGAATTTTGTTCCAAAGCATGGGGAGTCTCTGTGACAGGAATCTATCCCTCCAGCATGTTCTATTTATTGTTGTGGTGAGGTTTAGCTCACTGGAGCACGTGGCTCGCAGTGACTTGGATTTCTTTAGGTGGAGCATGTCCATCAATTCTGAGTTGGACATGGCTTTGTAAGTCAGGCAGAGATCACCTCTGAGTAAGCAATATGCCACTGAGTACAGCCAGAGTTTTTTCAGTCGGGCTGCATATGACATATGTTTGAGGCCAGTAATCCTCTTGGTGAGGTGCTTTTGTGGTCTTTCCAGCTGTTGGAAGTGTCTTGTGAGGTACATCCCAAATGGGGCATTGTACTCTATGATGGGTCTGATGAGTGACGAGTAGAGGCGCACTATAGCCTCTTTATTTCTAGATGCGAAACCCTTAGCAATTAGATGGGCCACATAGAAGGATTTCCTAACTACTTTGGCAATATGATTGTCAAAGGAGAGATTACTATCTACCTGGGTCCCCAGATCTCTTATTACCTCTTCTGTATCAAGGGGGCTGCTGCCTATGTGGTAATTTGTGGGTGTTTTGTTTTTCCCAAACGGGATGACTGTGCATTTTTTGGCATTTAGCTTGAGGCCATGACTTTGACAACCAGGTGTCGGTCTCAGTAAGGCCTTTCTGAAGGATGTCCGTGTCAGCCGGAGAGTCAATTATGGCTCCCAGTTTGCAGTCATTGGTGAACTTGGTTAGCCATAGTCTTCCTGTGTTTGCCTGTACGTCTGAGAAATATATGCCGAACAGTAGGGGTCCCAGAACCGAGCCTTGTGGGACACCACTTGTGACTGGTTTAGAGTCGGACCTGGAGCCCACTATTCTTACCGTGTGAGTTCTGTCTGTAAGCCACTTAGCTACCCATCTTGTGACGTAGGGGTTTATGTTCAGGCTGGTGATTGTTTCTATAATACCCGAGTGAGGAATGGTGTCAAACGCCTTGGCAAGATCAAGGTAGGCTGTGTGAACCACTTTCCCTCATCTACGGCCTTGGTGACTGTCTCGAAGATTTCTGTTAAAACTGCTATGTCTAGGGTGTAGAGGGAGAAGGAAGCATGAAATTCATGTATTTTATTTAAAAGGCTTCTCAGATTCATATTGATGAGTAGAATGTTGGTGCTGTTATGTTGTAGATCAATGATGGCTTGGGGGTAAGTATTATTTGGGTTATGAGGTACTTGCTGTGTAGGTGTAGGGCCTGGGTTTGGGTGAATGCCACTGCTTAGCTAAGTTGAATTTTTCCATGGAGAAGTGGGTGCTTGAGTTTAAGTGCTAGTTTAGTGTATTTATTGGCTAGATGAGGGGAGGATAGTGACTGAATGTATCCATATATAAACAGTCCTGTACTGGAGGTATTAAAGAGATGTGGAGCTATGATGCCGTTTGTAAAATAGGTATGGGGAAGGGGTAGGTGGGAGAGTGTGTGAGTGCAATTATGTGATTATGGTAAGAGGTAAGGCAGAGAACTGTTGTTAGTAAGCTAAAGATGGAGATATGTAGGAGTAGCATTACTAAATTTGTGATGTGCTGTGTATAAATAAAGCTAGAGGAGACTTAGTGATTAAGTGGTGTAAGAGTAAAGCATCACTTGAAGAGAAAGGCTGAGGGGCAGGGGGTGAAGTTAGATGAGGAAAGAATGTTGTTGGTAATTAGTAATTGATTATTTGGGGCCTTTGATTAGTTAATTAGGTGAAGGGGTGTGGTATGGTTAGAATAAATGTAGGGTAAGTGGGGTTGGTTGGGAATTGGGTGTAGGGTAGGGGAGTGGAGAGAGCCTGACCAGAGTGAGGGCTAATGAAGGGAGCAAGACCTGGTCATTCACACCATGCACCCATAACAAAAAACTATCAGTAAACAGTAAGATAGAAGGTAGGTGCAGAGTCACTTAATGTCCTTTATCACGACTTAGCTGCAAAGTGGTTTGCCATGGTTTCACGGTCACTGTAATGTAATTGATCACTGTAGGCTGCATCTTATACATATGAAAGCACTCCATTATCCATGAATGTGGGATGCTGTCAAATGCTTTTTTGTAATCTATTCATACCATACTTAGATTCTTCCCCTTTTCACAATTCAGTGTTATGACTTTATTTAACAAATAATCCTTTGTTCCGTATGACTTTCTTTTGTTACCCTTTTGTTGTATTACTATGATTGAGTTTTCTTCTAATTGACTATATAAAGAAATATGTGATTCAAACAAAAAATGGATGACACCAGGGCTCGAGAAAAAATGTATGACTATTTCAGTTTCAGTTTCCAATTTCAGGGGTTTACAATGTGCTGCTCAGGATGTAACTCAAGTTCGGGCCAATATCAAAGTATGCAATGTGTGTTGAGGTGAAAAGGCATCAGTACCTGTTTTGTTGGGATAATGCAATGCAGTTTCTCTTTAATATCTGTTAACACATTTGAAAAATGAAATGTGCCACTACTTGTAATTTGATTACATTATCAATAAAAAGAAAGTTAAAAAAAAAACATTTTATATATTCCTGTATGTATACGTGTATGTACATATGTGTGTGTTTATTTCTTTATTTACTTGTTTGCTTATTTAATTGTTGTTGATGTGATTAATGGCATTACATCTGTTGTGTGGAGGTCATTAAAATAGAGGGCCTGAAGTGAATAACTCCATTTGACAAATGCCTTACAGTATGGATTAATGTTTAGAGGAGACATGCGTTCATATAAAATAGAGTTACAATAAAATAACAATGAAGTAGGATCACAAAACAACAAACATATTTATTTATTTATTTGCAGTTTGATTACCGTTGAAGTCCACTGGGCCAAATTGACCCATTTTCAGTGGAGGTCCGGGGAGAAAAGCTCCAAGATGCATTATACAATTTAGATACAACTGCTACTTAATATTAAAGATAATATTAACTAGAATAGTTACTTATAAATGCATTCAATATCATGCATAGTTAACAAATGCATTAAGCTTGAAGGTAGGGATCATACAGTTTCATTTGAGGAAAACAGATATGAGTTAGGTGTGGAAACAGTTTACATACAAACCTTTTAACAAAATGTAAATACGCTTTACATACACACATCAACAGTAGAATGCTATTTACAATATTTACAAGGTTGGGCTGTGTGAGGGTAGCTGTAGGAGCTGTTAAGAGCTTAGATAGACTCATAGGAAGATAACTATGAGAGTTGTAGAGCTTGGGAACCAGAGAGAGAGAACCCCCTTTGATTAGGTTGGGTGAAGGCAGGTACATTTCCATTTAGTGGACAGGTGTTTGAATAATTGGGTTTTGAAGTTTTCTGAGTTTGGTATGGTTCTTAGTGTGGAGGGAAGGGAATTCCATGTTTTGCCTAGCGAGAAAGATAGTTTGCCAGCAGGATGTTTAAGTTTATGAATAGTAATTACGTTCTGATTTTCAGATATGAGAGCTCTGTTGGGAGTATAAGGGGGAAGGATGTTAGTTAGTGGGACAATTTGTTGGGTGAAATATGAGTCTATGTGCAGTAGTGAGTTGGAGATAGTCTAGGTAGTTTGGGAGTTCAAGCCAATTCGGGGAGTGTAGGGTTAGGCAGTGATGGGTTGTATTTTTAGATTTTTAAATTTAGAGATTTTGTTGCAGCAGTTTTTTAGTTTAGAGGTGATAGAGGAGGACAGGTTGGTTAGGAGAGGGGCTCCGTATACTAGGGAAAGAAGAAGATAAGTTGAGGCCAGAGTTTGACAGGTGGAGTTGGAGAGAAAGTGATTATTCCTATACAGCATATCTAGCTTTTGGTGGGTTTTCTTAATATTTTGTTGAATATGAATATCAAACTTGAGGTGTTCATCTACAATAATGCCAAGTAGTTTGGCAGAGGGTACCACTTCTATAGGTGAGTTAGTTTGACTATAGACTTTGAAGTTTTTTTATCATAGGAGAGGGTCTTTGTGGGAGGGAATAGTAGAATCTTTGATTTATTTGCATTGAGAGAGAGGTGGTTTTGGTGCATCCAGTTTTCAGTTGTTGAGAAGGCAGTTTGGGTTTTAGTCAGCAATTCAGAGAAGTTTGAGGCAAAGCAGGCTAAGGTTGAATCATCTGCGTATTGAATGATTTTAGCGTCAGGAATAGCAGTGTGAAAGTTATTGATGAAGATGTTAAAAAGCATTGGCCCAAGGATGGATCCCTTTGGTATGCCAGCTGGGGTAGGTAGGAAGGAAGAGATGGAGTTCTTCCATTTGACTGCCTGTGATCTGTCTGATAGATAGCTGGAGAACCAGGATAAAGCATTATGTGAGAGATTAAGGTTTGAGAGATGACAGAGAAGGTGCTTGTGGGAAACAATATCAAAGGCTTTAGACAGATCGAGTAAAACAGTAGAAACTAAGTGTCCTAAATCTCAGGCTTGATTGACAGTTTCTAGGAAAGAGAGTAGAGCAGTTTTTGTGCTATGGCCTGGACGGAAGCCATGCTGGGTAGGAGTGAGAAGATTGTTTTGGGTCAGGAAAGGCATAAGTTGGAGGTGGATGCATTTTTCTGGGATTTTGGAGATTGGTGAGAGCAAAGCAATGGGGTGAAAGTTTGAGATGCTGGTATTTTTGCCTCCTTTATGAAGAGGAAGAATATAAGCTGAGCACCAGAGTTTGGGGACATATGATTCTTTTATGGATCGGTTAATAATGATGCTGATTGGGAGAGCAATGCCATCAGCAGCACATTTTAGGAAGGAAGAAGGAATATTGTTAGGAGCGTTAGAGCATGGTTTAAGTTTGGACAAAAGTTTTTTTATAAAGTTAGTGGAGATGGGTTTGAGTTCAAACAGGTGAGGTGAGTTAGAAGGGGGAGAGTGTAGAGCAGTTGGGTTATTATTAGGAAATGTCTTGGTGAGGGTAGTAATAGTTTCTATGAAAAATAAGTTAAATTCAGAGCCTAGTTCGAGGTCAAATTTACTTGGGTCAGGACAGGGATTATTCTTGGAGTCTGGATTGAGGAGTGAGTTTACTGAGTTCCAGAATTTTGGGGGGTTTTTTATTGTTATTGAACTGAATTTGATATAGTAGGATTTTTTGTATTTGGTGATTAGTCATTGTGCACGGTTACAGAGCTGTTTATATTGGAGCAAGGTATTGTCCAGTTTATTGTTTTGGTAAAGCTTCCACAGTTTGTCTCTGTGGTGCATAATCTGTTTTGTCTCTTTGGATAGCCAAGGAGCAGTTTTAGTTTTTATCATTTTGTTTCTTAGTGGGGCTAGTGAGTTTAAAGTATCAAGGAAGACAGAGTTGAAGTATTCTAAAGCCTTGTCAAGAGGAAGGATGTTTAGAATTTGCCAGTTCATTTGTTTGAAAGCATTTGAGAAAGTAGTTGGGTTGAAGCTACTGAAGTTACTAGTTTGAATGTATTGATGCTAGTTGAGTGATGCATAAAGGCTGGGAGGTGGTCACTAAAGGTATCAGGAATTGTGCCAGAATTGGTTATTTTATTTGGATCTGAGACTAGGATCCAATCTATAGTGGATCCGGGAGGGTTTAATTTGTTAGGTCGAGTGATGGAGAGGATTATTTGAGTGAAGTTATAGAGGTTAATGGATAGGGAGGGAGAGGGGCAATTGATTTTATTCCAGTCAATATTCACATCACCAAGGATATAGATAAAAAGATACACTTCCTACACTGGACAGAAAGTAAAACTAAAAATACAAATATGTGCATATCTGCAGTGAATTACAAAAGAAGCATGTAGCAGGACTACTAATTTGTTACGATAATAAAATAGTAGACATACTTGTAGCAGGAAGACAAGATCTTGACCCAGTCTTATTATAGTCATTTGTGTGATGGTAATGCCTCTTAAGCATATTCTTGAATTCAGCCATTTTGTCTACAGCTGTAATAGAAAAGGTAACTTATTCCACTTGGTCTGTACAAAAGCTTTGCTGTTCAGTCTTTCGTATTGCTACATGATAATTAGAATGGGCAATGTGGTTTGCTGTATAGAACACCATATATCTATATTTTCTACAGCTGTCCAGCCCCTCACATTTCCTGCTTGGGGTATATTCTATAGCCTGTCCTACCATTGCTGTTTATACTTAAATGAACAAAACTCGACTGGTCAGAATATCGGTAATAAAGGCTGTACGCAGCTTCCCTTAAAAAACTGTTTATTAAGCACAAAACAAAATAAAAAATTCACGAGAGAATTATATTCCACTCCAAATACAAGGTATGTTAAGCGCTTTCATCCGCCCAATGGCAGACTTCATCAGAACAATTTACTTCAGCTACTGCTCCATATTTTATACCAAATTAGGCGCCAAACTCCATTACAAATCCTTAGCCAACAATACTTAAAGGCATAAACACCTTACACAATGTCATAATTAAGATCTGTCATATACTTTATATATAAGTTATTTGCTACCAAGTATCATAAAAAATGTGTGTATTATTACATGGAAAAACAGACTTTGGGCTATCCGAGATAGTTAATAACTCTATGATGAATGTTAAAATTGATTTTTAAGATGAATGTTAAAATTGATTTGTGTTTATCTTATCGGACCAAGAACATTCCACTTCTAATCCTATGTGCATTCTGCATTCTGAATGAAAAGGATTCTCCCACATCTTATATTCCCTATTAACACTTAACTATCAATAAATATATTAATAAATAAATTAAGTAACTAGTAAATGTGGTAAAATCATCTAAAAATCTGTATAAATATCATATAATGTAATATATAAATATATGTAATGAAAGAATATGTACACATATAAATAAATATATAAATACTAATAAATAAAGTTGTATAAATATATGCATATATAGAATATACACTATACAAATTCATTAATACAGATTAAAAATAGTAAAAACATCCAATGTGGCATATATAATTAATAAAAATAGTGGTAGTTTGATGATCTAAACAATATAAGAATTATAAAATTGTTGTTATCTCATTAATAAAAATGGCTTTATGCTAATGTAATCATTGAGGCCAGGTTTCGTTGTGGCATCAGTTAAAATTTGCCAGTTACTTTCTCTACATGCAAGTCTAGTTTTCCAGTCCCCACCCAATGGGTTAATGTATTCCTTATCTATAATAGTGAACTGGAAAAATAGTGAACTGGAAAACTTGGGTGGGGACTGGAAAACTAGACTTGCATGTAGAGAAAGTAACTGGCAAATTTTAACTGATGCCACAACGAAACCTGGCCTCAATGATTACATTAGCATAAAGCCATTTTTATTAATGAGATAACAACAATTTTATAATTCTTATATTGTTTAGATCATCAATTTACCACTATTTTTTATTAATTATATATGCCACATTGGATGTTTTTACTATTTTTAATCTGTATTAATGAATTTGTATAGTGTATATTCTATATATGCATATATTTATACAACTTTATTTATTAGTATTTATATATTTATTTATATGTGTACATATTCTTTCATTACATATATTTATATATTACATTATATGATATTTATACAGATTTTTAGATGTTTTTACCACATTTACTAGTTACTTAATTTATTTATTAATATATTTATTGATAGTTAAGTGTTAATAGGGAATATAAGATGTGGGAGAATCCTTTTCATTCAGAATGCAGAATGCACATAGGATTAGAAGTGGAATGTTCTTGGTCCGATAAGATAAACACAAATCAATTTTAACATTCATCTTAAAAATCAATTTTAACATTCATCATAGAGTTATTAACTATCTCGGATAGCCCAAAGTCTGTTTTTCCATGTAATAATACACACATTTTTTATGATACTTGGTAGCAAATAACTTATATATAAAGTATATGACAGATCTTAATTATGACATTGTGTAAGGTGTTTATGCCTTTAAGTATTGTTGGCTAAGGATTTGTAATGGAGTTTGGCGCCTAATTTGGTATAAAATATGGAGCAGTAGCTAATTGTTCTGATGAAGTCTGCCATTGGGCGGATGAAAGCGCTTAACATACCTTGTATTTGGAGTGGAATATAATTCTGTCGTGAATTTTTTATTTTGTTTTGTGCTTAATAAACAGTTTTTTAAGGGAAGCTGCGTACAGCCTTTATTACCGATATTCTGACCATTGCTGTTTATACTTACCTATCTTGGTGAACTTCAAATACATACGCATATGCAAACACACACACACACACACACACACACACACACACACACACACACACACACACACACACACACACGCACACACACACACACACACACACTATTTTAGATATACAGACAGTAAGAGTGCACATGCATTTCCCTTTAACAAGAAGACTTCCTTAAAGTGTATGTAGAATTTATAACAGTCCCAGTCATGACCATTTGCTTATGGCTCCAACTTGTCTCTTTTGCCTGTTACTTTGCTTCTGATATTTGGAAAAATATTCACATCATTTCCATACAGAACATACAGGTCGTTATCATTACACATATGTACCATCCATTTGTTATTTCCTCACTTCCACCTCTTTAAAATCTTAGTGACCACGATTTCCCAGAAAATAGGGAAATTCTTCATCAATTTTGACCTCCTTCATGACTTGCTGCATGGTTATAGAAAGGGGATGGCACCACCGCAGCCCTTTGTAGCCTGTGTCAGTGGTGAAGAGGGATAAAGCCCCATCTATGGTCTAGGTGACCACCAACTTTGAATAGTGGCTCAGGTGCTTGACAGCGCAGATAGAGAGCATGGGCATACCCATCCTGGGGGGTACATGAACTCAAAAATGTGTTCCCTGGTGAAGGATGGGAGGACATCAAGGCATCTTCTTCTGGGGGCCAGGTCTGTGACTGAGCTGCTGCTGAGTTGGGACAATTTAACAAACAGCCCATTACATGCCTTTCCCTGGGACAATACATGTGTGAATGGGGAGATTGACCTTATAAGTAAAAAAAAAAAAAACACTCTTTGGCAGCAATGCAGTGCTGGCCCAGAATACTTTGATCTCCTCAATGGCCCTGAGCATGGGTTAAAGACAGTTTGAGGGAGGCTAGCTGGGTTTGTTAGAGATAGTGAATAAGAAAAATCCCTGTGTTCAGCTGATGATCAGCTGCAAGGAGACTAAACTAAAATGGTGCAGAAAAAAAAAAAAAAAAAAAAAACTACAGCTCTTTTTTACTGGCCTAAACAATTTACAGAAGAAGAAAGAATGTTAAATTGTGGATAAACATTTAACTGAACTCGAGGCTTTTGAACTTGTTGATCACAGGTTTCTCAGGCAGATCTGCTAAACAGTGAACATGGCGAAGGCTCTGCAGATTTGTTTTCTATCTCTTTGTGCAATCCATGCTTCTCTCAGTCCAAAATTCCTCCTCAGGCCAATCTCGGGACCTTCCAAGGCCCAAGAGAAATCTGGAACCCTTAATAGTTACCACTTTCAAAAACACATTTTTCAAACACTTTCCCAGCCTATTTCTTAAACTCTGCTTGCAAGATTTAATAATGTCAGGATCCAGATGATGCCCTTTCAGAGTACAATGCCTTCTGCAAAAAGACCTTCATGAGCTAGTATCTGGTTTCCCCAGAAAAACATCATTGTCTGCATCAAAGAAAACTAAGCCATGAATCTTGGTATCTTGCCTGGGTCCACACACTTCTACAGGACTTATATGTCAAGGTCCAACCAATGCAATAAATCAGATGGTTTTCACTTTCAGATATCAAAAAGTCATTCCTCTTCTCGCTTTCTTATCATTTTGGCACATGCCAATAATGTGCACAGTGAGCTGACTGAGAAATGAAAGCCTAGCACAAAGTCATCAGGCTCCTATCTTTTAAAATCAGAACACAGATGTAGCATAACGTAGAATAGCAGTAAACAAAATGTCAGGCTGAAATGCCAGTAAAAATAATACCATAAGATGAAATCCAAAATCTTAGATTTTTACAACATTGAAATGTCAAGTAATCTAATATTTGCAGTGAATTTTTAAGCAACAGAATATATATTACAGTGCTGAATTATTTTATAGAAAAGCTTTATAAATGAATTGTGTAGAGCAGGAGTACTGTGTCCTCCTGTAGCTCCTAACATGTGGGTTCTGGCCCCAGTATCTCACACTTTAAATATATACTAACTACACAACTCTGCAAGCTGTTGTATTTTGCAATAGTTTGGCATTACTTTTCCAAGAAATGTCAACATTTTGTGACCTGAACATCTTGCATCAATGGTAGGATGTATTGATATTCTATGTTAGCTGCCCAGACAGTGCACATATCAGTGCCGCTTTGACAGCTGCACTTTGTTATGAATTCCATTAACTGCCTTTGCTGCCATGTTAAATTAATCAAATCATTGCATACTCCAGTATAGGACCTTGAGGTGTGTACTGTTCTTAATTCAGCCCAAAAAAATCTATATTACCAGTTCCAGTACTAATTATGTGACAGTTCACCACAGTGGCACATGAGAACTGCTTGGTCTGTATAGTCTGTATTCATGTTTTTCACTTAGTGGATAAACTGCAGATTCATGTAAACCAACAGCTTATTGTCCCTCCTGTCATGGGAATGGCTTTATGTCTGTCCCGTGACTTTTGTCAGTGTTTTGACACAGTGTCTTCCAAAGGACATTTCAAATCATCTACCACCATTTTTTTATAAAATATAAACATATCATTGCATTTCCTTTCTATTACCATCTTGCATCTTCAAATGCTGTGATCATACCTCTCAACCTCATTGGCACAGGAAATCCAAACAAAGCCTAAAATAATGGAGGGGCAAATGCCCAAAAATAGGAAAGGGTTTTAAGTATTGTTCTTATAAACTTAGAAACTTGCTAGAATTACAGGATGTGTGTTAGCATGCATTTTTCTGAAGGATATGAAGTCTGAAAATCAAATGTATGGCATTATTTGGTAACTTCAAGCCTCAGTGATTTGCCAGAAAATCACAAATTGTATGATGAACAGACCAAAAATATAGGGCAAAAATCTGGACATTCAGCCAAAACCTGTACAGTAGAGAGCCATCTTGTGGTTTGTTTAGGTACTTCTCTTATTTCACAAGAATGTACAGATTTGGGAACTATCCATTCCTTTGAGCTACTGAAATGTTTTGATTATATTGCATACCTCTCAACACTTCAGATTTTTGTAGAATATCCAAATTTTGGCCTCATATTTTGGTCTATTCCTCTAAAATTTGAGGTTTTCTGGCAAATTCTTGAGGACAGAATTCACTAAATAATGACATATATTTAATTTGAGACCATATCCTTCAGAAAATGCAGGTTAATGCAAAACTTATTACTTTAGCAACTTTCTTACTTTATAAGAATAATATCTAAATGTATCCCTAATTTTTCGCCTTTTGTCCCCCCATAATTTTTGAATTTGTCCAGATTTCTTGTGCTTAGAGATTGAGAGCTGTGCCCCTTAGTCAAAACTATACATATTAAGGACTTTTTGTATTTCACCATATTACTTATTTAGAAAGTTTTCTATCATTTTTTTGCCCTCCTCTGAATTTCTTTTTACTCAGTTTATATTAGTCTGTAGGACTGCATGAAATATTCTCGATATGGGTCTTACAAACTGTCTAGAAAAGAAGAATATATAAACTAGTAATGGCTGATCCTGTTTATACCAGTATCCAAGTGGAATCCCTTACTGCTTTGTTACAACATTGTTTGATTTAGTTTAGCTGTGTTATTCATTCATTTGTTTATTTCTGCTCCTAACATGCATTATGTAATTGTTTTGGCATTAAGTTTTAGCTGCCATGTTTTAAGTATCATTCCAGGATTGCCAAGTCATGTTTATCTTTTCTTCACCTCATTGTGTAGTAGCTGTGCTGCATCTCTTAGCATCATTAGCAAAGGTAATAGGTCATTCATATCAGACCTTTTCTAATTTCAGTTAAGAACTGGCCTCTGTGCTGAGTCTTTCAATACCCCTCTCATGACCATTGTTTAATATCAGGAGACTTTAGGCTAAACAGATGTAATAATCATAGCAACACCTTAAAGCATGGGGGGATACTGTTTTATGGCCAGACATGAATTATAAGATACAGGAAAACAGTGAAGCAAGACACACAAAATTGTACACCAAAGAGACTTTGTATGCAGGTAAATAGCATGACATGTTGAGTAAGACATGTTACACAATCCACAGAAGATGGCCTGCACCAGAGAGCCAGTGGAACTACTGTCGCACATTCAGTAGCTGGTACCAGTAGCTGTGGCAGTCAGTTGATGTCCAGTCTGTATTACCCACTGTTCCTTAGTCAGCAGGAAATGGTGCATAGGATTTATATACATGTGGATTATGTGACTTAACTGCAGTAGCACCCCACAATTCCATTATGTATGTATGTATGCATGAGGTTAGTACCGTCCACATATTCGGTAAGTAAATATACTCATCTCTGTTTACTAGCTCAGCCAGTCCATGAAGTACACTTTAGAGTAGCATGGAGCTTACTGATGTTTGGTTTACAATTCTGAGTGTGCACCTGCCCATGTTGTCATTACTGTCTTCTCTGCTCTGGTGCTCATTTAGGCTGCTAGTACCTGTGATATAAGCCTTACATGTCTGCCATTGTAGGGGGTGATGTGGAGGCATCCAACATATGATTACTAGAATATTCTGACATCTGCCTCAATTCCCATTTCCTTTTCTGACCACCAGTTTGTCCTGTTCTACTATGTTGAGTTTGCTCTGTGCTTCTGGTGCCATAGCACATTATCATGTCTAGACAATGCATAGAAGTAGCGTATCAAAGGTGGTGAGAAGGAAGCAGCCACCCTGATCTCAAAGTGTTAGGGGAAGCAATCAGCCAATCCCGATTGCTGCTCAGTGGATACCTCCATGAAAATGTCTATATTGCATTTGCATCAAAGCTGAGTGCTGTAGCCCTCTATTTCTGGTATTAACTGTAACAAATGTTTGCAACATTATAAGAAGCAGTTTCCTACAGTTTGTAAGTAAAAAGGATCTTTTGTTTTCTTTTTAACTGGGCACTGTAGCACTTCATGCATAGAATAAACTGTAGCAACTTCCTACAGCTTAAACGTAAAAAATTCATTTTTTTTGTTTGTTTTTAACTGTGTGCTGTAGCATTCTGTGTGAGCCTGAGTGGTAGCAAGCAGTTTGCTACAGTTTAAAAGAAGAACAGGCATTTTTTTTCTCTTCACTTATGAAAAAGAGCTTTCTTTGGGGAGAGAGGGGTGATAGATTGGGGGACAGTAGCAGATGCAGTTTTTGCTAGCTATACGTTTGCTGCATATAATGCACAGCTATGCAGATGGTTTATCATGTTTCACCATGCGCAGCAAGTTTCACTATGGGATACATAGACTACCATCAGATGTCCAGCAGTAGCCACACACCATTGCTATCCCTCTAGTGCCATCCAGTACTGTTATATAAAGGGCCTAGCTCAAGATGTCACCCATGTTATTCAGTAATATTCTGAGAGGAAGAGAGGAAGTGTCAGACATTTTGCTTTACTCCAGTCTCAGAACCATGTTTCTGTTGCTAATACAGACTGGGATAACCTCTGCAGTGCATCTGGTTGTCAACACAGTTATCTGTACAAATTCAACTTCCAATTTACTTTTATCTTCTGTGCCCTTTTTTGATTATCTGTCTGTGAGTGGACAGGGATTATTTTGCTGTCTTACATGGAATAGCCCAGCACTGAGTCTGTATGGGAAAAGAGGGTAAACAAGGGTAGGTCATTCTGCATAACCTGTCACTGGTGAGCTCTCTACACCTAATTTTTATCAAAGGGAGAATGAGTGGGCTAATAGTGATCCGCGGACAGGAACCAGTGGGTCTTAGAACTCTGGAGTAGCTGCAGGGTGTATGTCACCCCAAACAGAATAAATTGATCAGATGAAGTCATCAGGGGAAAAAAAATAACAGCATAGATGATAGATGATTAAGGGCATGAGCTGGTAATGCTGCTAATGATCTCTATTCTCTTGTAGTGGATTTAATTCTCCCACTAATATAGTAAATAAATGTTTGAATAAAAGTAATCAGATCTACAAGAGGGAGTACACAGACTTCATTATCATTCACCAAAGATTTGTCTAGTGACTTTTCATTTGAGTTGATTACCAGAAATTCCAGCTAAGAAGGTCATGATGAACATGAGGATACCACTTGCATCTACTGCATTTTTATAAATTGTTATTCTAAATTGGTTTCAGGCATCTAGATGCAAGAACATGAGCTTTGCCATGCCTAACTGTAGCAAAGTATTATATGGATATTGTACACACACACACACACGTACATGTAGGAATGATATATGTATATGGGTCTACTTCAGAAGATCAAACTTTTAAAACTTCAAATTTTATATGGCCGAGACCATACGATTGAAGTTTCAAAACTCTGAACACCTGAAATAAAAATAAAACCAAAACAAAAAAATTTTCGTGGACGTTTTTGCAGGGGTGCAAGCTCCTCTGCAGCCCCACACCCCTGCTATTTAAATATACTGACTCCGAAATCGCACTACAGCAAGGAAAAGGGAAAATTTCTTATTTCATGCTGTATGGAGATCTCCATTCAGAACGTTCGAAGTTTTAAAACTTCGATCATGTGGTCTCAGTCATATGAAAGTCATTTTTTTAAAACTCTGATCATCTGAAGGGAACCCATATATATATATATATATATATATATATATATGTATATATATATATGTGAGTGTGTGTGTGTGTGTGTGTGTGTGTGTGTGTGTGTAAGGTATGAACATTGGCTCTTGACGATTGTTAAATCCATGTGTATAAATGGGAAAAAAGGGGTTGTGGATGGATGTAATATATATATATATATATATATATATATATATATATATATATATATATATATATAAATGCATACTGTATATATATATATATATATATATATATATATATATATATATATGTGTGTAGAGAGAGAGAAAGTTGGGACTTTTATAATAATAAGACCATTTAATAACAAAAATGTGTTTGTAGATCACTTTCAGTGCCATTTAATATGAGCTGTTTGACTTTATTGCATGGTTAGGGATATCATTTAAGAAAAATGAATTATTGTATATCATGACTTAGAACTCAGGATGAGTGGAATGTTATTCTCTTTTATTAATCTCTGGAAACATTAAATTTTGTGGTACAAAACTAATATTGTTAAGTAATGCAAATAATTACCTCTGCCATTTAAAATGGGTGTTTTTATTTCAGATTTACTTGACTTTTGTGTATTCTCCTTTGTTTATGTTTGTTATCTAGAGTCCTTATCTATAGCATTGCTGGCATGTTATAAATTCATATTTAGAAACACAATACACCCATCTCGCCTTTAGGCCTCCATCCACCCTATTTGCATATTTGTTCTCAGAGCAAGAGATAGCCCATTCATTCCTAGTCAAGGCATGAGCCCTACAGCCCATTCATCCGCAGTCACGGTATGAGCCTTACAGCCAATTCATTCTCGCCAAGGTATGAGACCCTACAGGCCATACATTTCTAGCCAAGGCATGAGCCTACAGCCTATTCATTCCCAGCCATGGTATGAGCCCCACAGCCCATTCATCCCCAGCCAAGGCATGAGCTACAGCCTATTAATTCCTAGAGAGAACATAAACCCTACAGCCAATTCATTCCCAGCAAGGGCATGAGCCATACAGCCCATTTATTCCCATCCAGGGCATGAGCTGTACAAACCATTCATTCTCTGGTTGAGGGTAAGAGTTGTACACTGGCAGACTGTAATTCGTTGCCAGATGGATCCTCAACATAGAACCTTTTCAGCTTAGGCAGCAGCTCTACATATTTCCAAAATCAGAGGGTAGACCTTTGCCTACCCAGATTACCCCCGTTTTATGCAGCACAAATCTTTCCGAGCTTTACCGGTAGGTGCAACTAGAACACTGAGTCTAGCTGCTTCTCTGCCTCCCTAGCATCGGCTGTATACTCCTGCTTTCCTTGCAAAACCTTTCCATTGCTTGAGACATTGACCACACTTGGGTCATATTGGCAACTGTCGTGGTTTTACCTATATATTTCACAGGACTAGGCAGTATTTTCCATCAGCTTACTGATTTGTGCAATGTACAAATAAAAAAACTGTTTGTATCCAATGCATTTTTTCAAAAAAAAATACTGATTGCATAGGATTGTCGTGTTGTGCCACAGGTATATTGACTTTGTAAAGAACATAGACAGTGCATTGTACATCCATTGTTTAATTTGTTACAAACATTGATATGTTACAGGACAGGTTCAGCTCTTGCACAGCTGTATGGCACCTCTGCTACTCTGGAGCACCATCATTTCAACCATGCTGTCATGATCCTACAAAGTGAGGTAATGTACAATGTTTAGCACCTGCTCTGCCATTTTAATGTTCATATGAAAGTAGCCTCTCCAGGTTATGGAGAAAATGAAAAAAAAATCCCTAGTTATTGTCTGAATCTAGAATGGTTTATCAGCAGTGTCTTAATAGTTAGTCTCTGTCAGGTAGTCCCAGAATGCAGCTGCCACTAAATTTCTAATTACAACACCATTAAGAGCTACACAGTTACTTAATATTATATACTTCATAGTTATGTACAGTGTTATTCTGTTCTATAATGTGTTCTTCTGTACTGTCATATGTTATACTATGCTATGCTGTTGTATTCTTTAACATACAGTACACTTTTTTTGTAGCACAATGATTTCTACTACCAAGATGTGCTGTATTTTTTCATGTTAGATGCTAGAACATATTATCAACCAAAGTGGCAAAAGTTAACAAGTTGTCATGCAGATTATTATCTTGCCTACAGTTAATGCAGGCTAACCGTGTGCAATGGACTGTACGTGTATGAACATTAGAATGTACATATCTAATATCAACAAATGTAGGGAAAATGCACAAACAGAAACAATGGAAGGTGCAAAGAAGAAACCCACTAAAGGAAGCTTCTGTGTTACCCTTGTAAATGACATTCCAGTATCTAATATAGTAAGCAGTTGCTAAGTGATCACAAATTACTTTCTAGACTGCAGTAAATGCATGCATGCCTTGAATTTCTTTCTGTTTTTTCATTTTGCTGGGTTTTCTTAGTTTTATTCATTTTAATGGTGCTATTTTATAAAGACAATTAGGGTTGAGAAATGCAGAGATGATATCTGCAGTCTCCCAATAGATATGCTTTGTGGTAGATAAGATAGGTAGTAGAAAGATTTCTTATGTACGGGTATACCTAACAACACTTTACACTACAGATATCACTGATCAGCTAACAATATATAAACATTTCAAAACAATGTACCTAAACTAAACATCTTTATCTCACAACCTAGTAAGAAAAAATATAGAAGCTTCCCACACTTGTCTAACTTATTTATAGCTATTCCAAAAGTACACATATACTTTCTAAGTGAATACTACCCGAAGATACATGAATATAATTTACCTAGGATTCATGATTTACAGTACTCAGAGTCATGTTTACCCATACATGATCAACTGATAATGCTGCAATTAGAAGATAAACAGTTTGATCAAACACCATGATTCTGTGCCAAGTTATTTCAGTTACAGGATTACATTGGATTAGGTAAAAGGAGAGTGAAGGCCTAAACTGGGATGTAGTATTATATATTATACAATGACTGTCCGTTAATATTCAAAAAGTAGCATGCTGATTGGTCAACCCAACTAGTGCGCCCGTTGTAAATCTGAGCATATACCAATAGAAAAAGGTCCGGTCGCCTGGACTTTCTTCCATTAATATATGCTATAAAAATTTCACATTTTTTCACATAAAAAAGTAATAAACTTGCAAAACTGGACACTTCAAACCAATGTTAGAGATGGGATAGACAAAAATAAAAGAAGAATCGTGATTTATGCAAAACTAGAGAAATGTACCTGATTATCCTTTTATTTTCTATACCCCATCTCTCTCATACCTTCAAAGTGTACTGGTATCTTTTTTAATTGAAAAAAAAGGCAACGGAGATCTTCCTTTCTCCATTGCTTCCTATACACAGCATCCATCACATAGCACTGATGCACTAAGGAAGCGTGGGAATGAAAGTCCCATACTCATGCACAGTACATAAAAAAAAAAGTAGCGGAATATCCAAAGAAAGTGGAAGAACACCAAGAAGCTGTCATGCAAAGACAGTATTTTAGAAAAGTAAGTAATTTTTTTCTTAATGTCATTGTATAATAGCAATAACTGACTCCATGGTATGGTATATTGAAGATTTACCCATGGTTTTCTTTGTTTAATCACTTGGGCTTCACTCTCATGATTAAACCACACCAACTGTGGGTAAATCTTCAATATACCACATCCACATCATCAGTTATTGCTATAGTACAGTGTTGTGTGAAATGATATATGAACTGTTAGTGAGTCGTGCTTAGTGAAGTTGTACACTGAAGCTGCCTACCACCAATATGTACAAAAAAGCAGCAATAGGAATATATGTCTGATGAAGTTCTTGTTGCTAACAACAAAAGCATTTTTCATGTTGCTGGTTTTCCCTGGGAATGTGAAAATTTGTGTTCCTCTGGAAAAACACATACATTTCCTTCATTCTAATGTAATAGCAGGTTGTAAAATTATATCATGTCCCCTTTTTCCTGGTTTGCATCCTTCAATATATTCTTTCAAATCAGCATGGCCTTCGATTATTAAATTTTTGGCAGATTATCTGAACTTAATCTCATCCCCATCAGTCAAAATTGTTTCCATATATTACATGACATTACCAAAATGTCATACAACTCTCATGCTAATTAAACATAGAACATCTGTTCCCTGGTTGAAAAATTAAGACATCATTCAAACTTGCATAACCCTAACATGGACAATAATCGTCTTACTGGAACATGGTATAACTGGCATTTATTACATGATTATAGATATACAAAACAGAGGTCACTAACCCTGATTCTGGTTGACCATGGTTGTTTACCGTCACTTAAGTATTACAGTCTTCCTGTAATCCAGTCATCATATTCTTCCAAGAGAGATTCACAATCCCCACCACCCTTGACTAGTATCACACAGTATCTGGAGGTAAATAAAAAAATGTTTATTAAAGCCCACATAAAAATCTGTATGATTCATGAATACTTAAATCTGATGAAGTCTAGGAATTGTAGGTGAAAACAATCCACATTTATTTATTTATTTATTTATTTATTTATTTATTTATTTATGCATGCATGCATGCATTCATGCAATATATGTATTTTTCAATATCTATAGCTAGTATATAAAGTAAAGCTCTGAAAAAAATCAGACTTGTGCCATGATGCTTGCATAAAGTATTATGTTCTGTATTCTGTCTACTTAGGTAGGGGTTTTGTTCCTCACACCAATCAACTGGGCATGTGCGTGTGTGTGTGTGTGTGTGTGTGTGTGTGTGTGTGTGTGTGTGTGTGTGTGTGTGTGTGTGTGTGTGTGTGTGTGTGTGTGTGTGTGTGTGTGTGTGTGTGTGTGTATGAGAGCTCATGCTTGACATTATGTAGACCATTTTACACTAGTATGTGAGACACTATCTTCTCCTTAACAGACACTGCTACTTTTATCAGCTATAAAGTGTTATCTGTCACAGTCCAAGTCAGACTTGTGCCATTGCGCTTGCATAAAGTACTGAGCTCTGTAGTCTGTGTACTTAGGTAGGGGTTCTATTCTCTCTGCAGTCAAGTGTGTGTGTGTGTGTGTGTGTGTGTGTGTGTGTGTGTGTGTGTGTGTGTGTGTGTGTGTGTGTGTGTGTGTGTGTGTGTGTGTGTGTGTGTGTGTGTGTGTGTGTGTGTGTGTGTAGGGTTCCTATCAGCATCTCAAAACCTGACAATATCGAATCTGATATTGTCGCCTCGGGAATGCCAAAAGTGCAGAATGTCGAATGGGTAAAGAGAAATCTCCGTAAGGGGAGATTTCCATTTACTTCCATGTAGTGCAGTCTCAGAGTTGGTATATTTAAGTAGCGGGGGTGTGGGGTGGGCACAGGGGGGCTTGTCCCCTTGCCTACACCCTTTAGTTTTTTTTGGAGGGGAGGGTTATTTTATTACATTTTGAAAATTTAATAGGTCGATCATTTCAGTTCGACATTTACTGATTTGACCTATTAAATTTTCAAAATGCTGATATAGACCCGTGTGTGTGTGTGTGCGTGTGTGCTCATGCTTGACATTACAGAGAACATTTTACACCAACATGTGGAAAACTGTTATCTTCTCAACAGACACTACTGATGTCATCAACTATAAGTGTTGTCTGACACTCTCCAAGTCAGACATGTGCCATGGTGCTTGCATAAAGTACTGAGTTCTGTAGTGTGTGTGTGTGTGTGTGTGTGTGTGTGTGTGTGTGTGTGTGTGTGTGTGTGTGTGTGTGTGTGTGTGTCTGTGTGAGATCTCTTGCTTGACATTACAGAGAGCATTTTACACCAACATGTGGGACACTGTTATTACCATATTCTCTTCAAGAGACACTGCTGATGCCATCACTATATCAGATTTTTGGATATGCGATATGCTGTACTCCCACCAGAGCAGGATCAGACGCTGGCAGGCAGACATCACTTCATCCTATACCAGACTGATTACAGTGACATGGCTTTAACTCTATCCACATACATCATGGCATGGTCTGTAGGTCCTATGTTATCTTGTTGAGAAAGTCCTGTGGTCTCTCCAGCTGTTGCATGTGTCTGGTGTGGTACATGCAAAAGAGAGCATTATAGTCTATTATTTTCTTATGTAGTTTGAATACACTGCTGTCAAACAATCCTATAAGCTGCATATGATGGCATTATGTATGATGTGCAGAACATAGGCTTTCATTACCAGTATGGATACTTGGTGGTTGAAGGTCAAACTGCTGTCTACATGTGTTTCCAGTGCTGGCATCACTGGGTGTCAGCATAGCAGGACTGTTGTCAATGCTGTGATTAACATGGAATTCCACATTTCAGATGGACAACATAAAAAAGACACATTTCTGCATTTAGTTGTAGATTGTGTGCCTTTGTCCCCATTCATTTGTCTGTGTTAGCTCTTCCTGTACCATGTTATCATCATTGGTGGACTCAGTGATTGCACCCAATTTGCAAGAATCAGCAAACTTGTTAAGGCAATGGTCATATACTTTAGCCTGAGCTGTCGAGAAAGTCTAAACAGTGAAGAGCCAAGCACAGATCCCTGGAGTTTGCCAATGGTGACAGTTCTACTGTTACAGGTTGATTCACCAACTTTCACAGTGTGTTTTCTGTCGGTGACCCAGTTGGTTAGTCATTTGTCTGTGTTAGCTCCTCCTGTACTATATTATCATCATTGGTGGACTCAGTGATTGCACCCAATTTGCAAGAATCAGCAAACTTATTAAGGCAACGGTCATATACTTTAGCCTGAGCTGTCGAGAAAGTCTAAACAGTGAAGAGCCAAGCACAGATCCCTGGAGTTTGCTAATGGTGACAGTTCTACTGTTACAGGTTGATTCACCAACTTTCACAGCATGTTTTCTGTCGGTGACCCAGTTAGTGAGCCATCTACTGATGTAAGGTTTAATCCCCAGCTGGGAGGGTTTTTCAATGATACCTGCATGGGAGATTGTGTCAAAACTGTAGACCAGATTATGATAGGTAGCATGCACTGTCTTACCTTCATCTAGGCCTATCATGTGGAAGTAATGGCCTGTGAAAACATTACAGATTGCCTGTGCTCAGCCTTCCTAATACAGTGGTATGCACACTTCAACACACCCTGCACATGGGCTATATTCCCATACAAGGGTGTACATCAACATGTATCCATCTCAGTAGAGGGGACAGTACCTTAAGCATGCATGTATACAGACATCCTGACTCTCCTTGACTGTAAGGTGGACCAACATATGATCATGTGCCTCTTCTACATGTACACAAGTCATATTCTGTCTGTGTGCAACAGACCAGTGTGAGTTTTCATAAGTTCATAAGTTCATAGGTGGGTACTAGGCTATCTGCCCGAAGGCATTTATAAGCCTAACCAGAATGTGTTGGCTTTTGCTGCCCCCTTAGATTAGTTCCCTGTGCCTCCATCCAGCAAAGCCACTGAAGTGATCCCTGAGGTAAACTTTCTGTTTCCCATCCACTTGTCAAGGTTTCTTTTGAAGAGTGTTAGCAAGGAGCTCTGCCTAATGTAGATTGGGATCTTGTTCCAAAGCATGGGAAGTCTCTGGGACAGGAATCTATCCCTCCAGCACGTCCTATTTATTGCTGTAGTGAGGTTTAGATCCCTAGAGCATGTGGCTCGAGGGGATATAGGTGGAGCATGTCCATCAGTTCTGGGTTGGACATGGCCTTGTATGTCAGGCAGAGATCACCTCTGAGTAGGTGGTATGCAACTGAGTACAACTGGAGTTTCTTCAGTCGAGCTGAATAGGGCATCTGTTTGAGGCCATTGATCCTCTTGGTGAGGTACCTCTGTGGTCTTTCCAGCTGTTGCAGGTGTTTTGTAAGGTACATCCCAAATGGGGCATTGTACTCTATGATGGGTCTGATGAGTGATGAGTAGAGGGGCACAATGACCTCTTTTGATCTGGATGTGAACCCTTTTGTGATTAGGTGGGCCACGTAGAAGGATTTTCTAACCACTTTAGCAACATGATTATCAAAGGTGAGATTACTATCTACTTGGGTCCAAAGATCTCTTATTACATCTTTCGTATTTAGGGGACTACCACCTATGTGGTAGTTTGTGGGTACTTTGTTTTTCCAAAGGGGATGACTATGCACTTTTTGGCATTTAGCTTGAGGCCATGATTTTGACACCAGGTATCCGTCTCAGTGAGACCTTTTTGGAGGATGTCTGTGTCAGCTGGAGAGTCAATTATAGCCCCTAGTTTGCAGTCATCTGCAAACTTGGTCAGCCATAGTCCTCATGTGCTTGCCTGTACCTCTGAGAGGTATATGCCAAACAGGAGGGGTCCCAGGACTGAGCCCTGGGGAATGCCACTTGTAACCTGTTTAGAGTTGGACCTAGCTCCCGCAACTCTCACCATGTGAGTTCTGTCCATGAGCCAGTTGGCAACCCATCTTGTGGTGTAGGGGTTTATGTTCAGGCTGGTGAGCTTGTCTATAATACCAGAATGGGGAATGGTGTCGATGGCCTTAGTGAGGTCTAGGAAGGCTGTGTGTACCACCTTTCCCTCATTTATAGCCTTGGTAACTGTCTCAAAGAAGTCCACCAGGTTTAGGAGGCATGATCTGCCCTTAACAAAGCCAAACTGGGGTCCAGTGTTTGGAGGTTCCCAATGTCTCTGTTAATGAGTTCCATGATGATGCACTCCATAGCCTTGCAGACCAAGCTAGTCAGGCTTATAGGGTGATAGTTCCCGGGGTCTGTTGTGGCTCCACCTTTGTGGAGTGGAATAACCATTGCTGTGTGCCACTCTATGGGTATGTAGCCTGTGGAGAGGTTGAGTTTGAACAGTGTGTTTAGGTGAGGGGTTAGTTCGTCTTTGAGCTTGTGTAGGACGCAGCCTGGGACACCGTCCGGTCCCATTGATGCTGCATTTTTGGCTTTGGAGAGGGCTGTTTTAACCTGAGTGTCTTTGATTTCAGGGACTCTACATTCTTTTGGTATGGTTATGGGCCCTTTTGGGGGTGAGAGGGGGTGAGGTTTGCATTGAACCTGTCTGCCAGGATGTTGGTGATATCGGTTGGTTCAGTGTATTTTGTGCCATTCTGCACTAACTCCAAGCAGATCTGAGCATTGCCATTTAGATTCTTGACATAGCTAAAGAATGCCTTGTTGTCATCTTTGGAGTCCTTGGCAATTTTTATTTCAAAGCTCGCCTTGGATGATTTTATGAGAGATCGTAGTTTCTTGCTGATACTGATCAGGGATGCCTTCCCTTCTTGGGATTTTACTCTTTTCTGTACTAGTTTCCTCCTTCTATGTATAGCTTGTTTATGGCAGGAGTCCACCAGACTGGTTTCCTTTTCTTGGAAGAGTGAGTCTTGGTTTTGCTTGGGATGGCACAATCCATGCATTCTTGTAGCTGCCCATAGAATGCATTAGTAAAGGATTTTGCAGCTTGGACAGTGTTATCCTTCAGCATGGGGGCTTTGAAACTTTCCACCTCAGTCTTAAGTAATGTGAAGTTTATTTTTGAAAAGTTTTTCATGGTGGTTTTCTTGTCCGGGGGTGGGGGTGGAATATGGATATCCAAAGTGATTTGTTTATGGTTAGATCTAACCAGCAAGGGGTTGACCTCTGTTGTGGAACACCGGTCGCCCATGTTGGTGATGACCAGGTCCAATATGTTGTCACCTCTGGCAGGAGTGTTGACCAGTTGAACCAGGGTGTTTTGAGTTTATAAATTCTAGGAAAAGTTGGGCAAGGGAGTTAGTACTTGAGTAGTTCTCCCAGTTAATGTTTGGGTAATTGAAATCACACAATATTAGGGTATTTGGCAGGAGCTTTATGTTTCCCAGTGTTTCCAGAAATGTGGAATGGGGGTCCTGGGACATGGTGGGTGATCTCTAGCAAGCTACAATTTAAATTGCAGTTTTGCCCATTGTTAGTTTCACGTGGATGATCTCTGAAGCATCGTGCTGTGCCACTAACCTGGAGGTGTGGGTATCCTTGATGAATATGGATACAGCCCCGCATTTTGTATTTCGGTTTGGGTTCTGTGGCCGAAATGCATGGTATGAGTTGTAGCCTGGTAGTGCTGGGATGCTCTCTGAAGCCTTAAACCAGGTTTCTGTTACTGCACATATATCGATTTTCTCCATACTGAGGAGTGCCTCGACTGTGTGCATTTCGAGGTTTAGACTTCTGGCATTGAGTAGCATTACCCTCAGTTTTTTGTTACTTGTGCTATTTACGGCAGAGGGTTTGTCTTTTGAGCCTTGCCTAAAAAAGGCACTATGGGGGTGGCAAGAGCCTTGGCCAGTATTCCAAAGCCTAAGGGTGACAGGTGCAAGCCATCTCTAGCGAAGTAGCGTGGCTTGTTGAGCATGTCATCTTAGGCTGACAGACACTGGGTCCCCTTTGAATGACACCAGAAACTAAGCCATTTGTTGAAATCGAGATTTATTTCTTTATACCATGGTATCATTCTTGGTGAGGGCAGGATGTACTCAGGATTATGGTCATACTGGCCCATGCTACGTGATCAGAGAGCTCTTCCATGTCTCTTTTCATGTAGTACAGGGAGGTACAGCTCAGGTCATTCACACCAACATGGACAATGACACAGTCATATTTGTACTTGTTCTGGAGTGACCTGAGTGCTTGTGTTATGTGGCAGATCCTGGCACCCGACAGGCAGCTAACAATAACCTTCTCCTTATTCAGCCTAGTGAGTGGGACATCAGTGTGCCTGACTATAGAGTCACCTATTACTAGTATGTTGGGTATGTTATTTTGCCTTAAGGGCTGTGATTGCATGGCACACTGGTTTTGTGAATTATGTGTTTCATGGTTTGTGTTGGGGGGGTGGAGGTTGCTTGGATGTTTGCTTTGGAGGTATCTGTTGGTTTTGCAGATTTTTATTTAGAGCCTCCGAATATGTTTTCATGTATTTATGTGTGTTTTTTGCCGTGGTTTAATGGGTCTATGTAAGACTGGTGGTGTGATGCAAGTATTTCCCTTCTCCTCCTGACTGTCTGATCCAGTCTTGGGTTGAGAGAGCTTAGCCTCTAGTTTGGCTGTATACCTGCATCTCTCACATGTATTAGTGTTTAGTGGTAGGAGGAGGGGGTTGTCTGTGTACATGAAGCAGTTGTAATATTGCCTCAAAATGCCCAGATTCACCAATTGGACTGGAGAGTACACCTGAAACTGCCCTTTGGACATGCCTGGATAGGTACAGTGAACTGTTTTACTGGATGGCTGGTAAGGTTGAATAGAGAGCCTTGTCCTTCTGTACAGTACAGGAGGGTCTAGTGCTAGGGTTTATAAGTGCTTGCTATAAGTTTTGAGCAAGTGCCAGGCTGAGAAATGAATGGCTTGAGTGCTTAAGTTGAAAGTTTGTCTAGTTCCAAGGGAAAAATTGAAGAGGAGACTTTGTGGATCCAGGAATAGTTTTACCCTAGCTAACCGGCGCTGCCCGGTGTGCAAAACTGGGCAAATACAGTATTTATAGCAGGGAAATGAAAGAGATAGAAATTAGCCCAAAATGGCCAATAAACTACTAATTTCTGGGCTGAAACCACTCGTCCAGGGACAGATAGGTTGCTCAAAGTTCCCCTCTTTCACAGCTGAACAGATAAACTTCCTTCTATCCAAGTAAGGTATGGGCAAACAGAGATTTGTAACACAGCCCTGAATTCAGCACTAACCTGAAAACTGGACTATACTAGCTTAGAAAGTCGGGAAACAAGTGTATATATATATATATATATATATATATATATATATATATATATATATATATATATATATATATTTTTTTTTTTTTTTTTTTTTGCTACATGTTAATGCTACATCATGTCTGTTACATCTGATAGATATCCTCAAATAAGTCACTGATGCATGATGACAACAGTATCGTCTTGTGGAACTTGAGCAGATCAAGGCATTTGATACAAATCCACCCTGAGGTATTCACTCAACATTATCATATGTACCCATAATTAGCTATATCACCAAATGGGTAGACCAGTGTATCACATATGTGGCATCTCACTGTGTTGAAATGTGTGATGTAACCAATATCTCAGGTCCAGAGATCAGGTCCATACATCACAGCTGTCTGCTAGGCCCTTTCCTGTCCATTAGTTAAGTGATGGACATCACAGATGACATACACATGCTTTGTCCACACAGCTGTCTGAAGGACTACAGAATGTGAGCAATCATTGACTCCAACTGTGATATTAGTATAATGCAGACAAAAGCAACACATAAACACAGCTATCAGAAGCATGACAACACCTGCATTGACAAGACACATGGGGGGATTTGTTAATTCATGAAACAAACACACAACCCAAGTATAATGTGGACAGCACACACTATAATCAGACCAATAGGTATGTGACCCATGTGCTGGGGTAGATGGTAAGCAGTACATCCACCAGCATGTGGTCACAGTGCTAACTACTCCCTTGAATGTAACACAAGTACTGGGTATGTGAAGGACATCCACATCAGAGGCCAAAATACTTTCATGGTTCCCAGCCTTCATCACACCAATAACAGTGTACAATGCACCCTTCTTCATGTCCCTCCTGACACATCTTCCAGGGAAGTTTAACTGAAGTATACCACCTTTGTCACAGTGAGATGTCACACAGCTTATTGGCCATACTTAGGTATGCCTTCTGTGAAATGTATGTGACTGCCTGATGGTGCTGAACACCAACCAAGTTGTTACACCAGATGCATGTGTGCTACCTGTTCTGCTAATGCACACACTCCATACATAGGTGTTTGACAACATTAATGGCATGTATATCATTCATGACCATGTGGATTGTGCTCTATATATATATATATATATATATATATATATATATATATATATATATATATATATATATATATATATGTTAAACAAAGGAATGCAGAAGGTCAGATGGTAGGGGATTTTGCGAAAAGGATGGATATGGCTGTGGTAAATACGTATTTTAACAAGAGGGAAGAGCATAGGGTGACATACAAGAGTGGAGGAAGATACACACAGATGGATTATATCTTATGTAGGAGGGCCATTTCGAAGGAGATTGGAGACTGTAAAGTGGTGGCCGGAGAAAGTGTAGTTAGGCAGCATAGGATGCTGGTTTGTAGGATGACGTTGGTGATCAAGAAGAGGAGGAGGAGTGTGAGGGCAGCACCAAGGATCAAATAGTGGAAATTGAAAAAGGGTAACTATGAGGTGGAGTTCAGGGATGAGTTAACTCATTCCCTCCAGTAGATCTCTTTTAAGTGCATACCTTTAACTCCCAGTGGGTGTGGCTTCAGTCTTTAAAAAATTAAGTTATCACCTCACAGTTCTACCAAACACTAATTGACAGAGCTCATATATGAATACAGTTGTGTTTGCCATAATGTATGCTTCAAGATAAAATATTCTGATACCTTGTATGTAGCATGGTTTTGGAATTATTAATGCAAATATGAACAGACAATATTTGATGCCTAGAGGCACAGTAGGAGGTAACTGCAGAAACGCCTGGAGACGTCACTCAGCTGTAATGAGACAGGCACTGGATGGTAGTGAAGAGTTACCAAATAGCTGGGTAACTACAGCAGAGCTAGTAAGAGAGACGGCTAGAAAGGTGCTTAGTATCACATCAGGACAGAGGAAGGACGACAAGGAGACATGGTGGTGGAATGAGGAAGTACAGAAGAGTATACAGGCAAAGAGGTTGGCAAAGAAGAAGTGGGATTGTCAGAGAGATGAAGAAAGTAGACAGGAGT
>NC_056737.1:1994865347-1994867847 GCF_019279795.1 Protopterus annectens
GCACTCCAGCACTACCAGGTTATACCTCATATCATGCTTTTCGGCTCCAGAACTTGGACCAAACCACAAAAGGAGGGGGGAGTATCCATATTCATCAAGGATACCCACACCTCCAGGTTAGTGGCAGTGGACGAAGCATCAGAGACCATCCATGTGCAACTAACAGTGGGCAAAACCACCCTCCAGTTTGTAGCATGCTACAGACCACCCTCTCAAACTCAGGAACTCCACTCAGCCTTCCTAAAGACACTGGAGAATATGAAGTTCTCTCAAAACACCATCATATTGGGGGACTTCAACTACCCAAACCTAGACTGGGAGCATTACTCAAGCCCCAATACCCTAGCCCAAAGGTTCCTAGAATTCATAAACTCAAATGCTATGGAACAACTAGTCACCTCTCCCACAAGAGGGGAAAACATATTAGACCTGATCATCACAAACATGGGGACACAATGCTCCATACCTGAAGTATACCCCTCTTTGGTAAGATCGGACCATAAATTAATCTCCCTGGAAATCCACATCCTGCCCCGACCACCAGCACAGAAGACCACAGTGAAGAACTTCTCAAAAGCTGACTTCACACTTCTTAAGACCGAAGTGGAATCCTTCAAGGCCCCCGGGCCAGTGGAAACCACAGCCCACTCTGCTGAATCCTTTATAAACGCATTCTATGGACACCTACAGGAATGCATGGATCATGCAATCCCAAATAAAACCAAGACCCATTCCCCCAAAGACAGGCATCCTGCCTGGTGGACCCCAGCCATTAATAAGCTATACAACAGAAGGAGGAAGCTACTACATGTTAGAGCAAAATCCCTAAAAGGGAAGGCATCTCTGATCAGTACCAGCAAAAAACTACGATCACTCATAAAATCATCCAAGGCCAAATTTGAGAGAAAAATTGCACAAGACACTAAAGATAATCACAAGGCTTTCTTTAGTTATGTTAGAAACCTGAGTGGAAACCCCCAGATATGCTCAGAGTTAGTCCAAAATGACAAAAAATACACTGAACCCACAGACATTGCCAACATACTAGCAGACAGGTTCAGTGCAAATTTTTCTCCCCCCTCCCCCACAAAGGGACAAATATCTATCCCAGCAGAGTGTTGCCTCCCTGACATCTCAGATGCCCAGGTGAGAGCCGCCCTCTCCAAAGCTAAAAACACAACATTAATGGGACCAGACGGTGTCCCGGGTTGCGTGCTACATGAACTCCAAGAAGAGCTAAGCCCACACATAAGGCAGCTGTTTAATCTCAGCCTTACTACAGGAAATGTACCCAAAGAATGGTGTACAGCAACAGTGGTCCCACTCCACAAAGGAGGTGCTTCTACAGACCCTGGAAACTACCACCCCATAAGCTTGACGAGCCTGGTCTGCAAAGCTATGGAGAGGATCATTATGGAACTCATAAACAAAGACATTGGGGACCTACAGACACTGGATCCTACCCAATTCGGCTTTGTTAAGGGCAGATCCTGCCTCTCGAACCTGGTCGACTTCTTTGAAACAGTCACCAAGGCCATTGACGAGGGTAAGGTAGTTCACACAGCCTACCTTGACCTTGCAAAAGCCTTCGACACAATACCCCATTCGGGCATCATAGACAAGCTCTCCAGCTTAAATATAAACCCCTATATCATAAGATGGGTTGCAAACTGGCTCAAGGACAGAACCCACAAGGTCAGAACTGCTGGAGCCATGTCAGACTCTAAACCAGTCACAAGTGGCATCCCACAGGACTCAGTCCTGGGACCTCTCTTGTTCGGTATTTATTTTTCTGAGGTACAAGCTAACATGGGAGGATTATGGCTGACCAAGTTCGCTGATGACTGCAAACTGGGCGCCATAATTGATTCTCCAGCGGACACAAGCATCCTTCAAAAAGGTCTCATAGAAACAGATAACTGGTGCCAGAGCCATGGCCTTGAACTAAACGTCAAAAAGTGTATAGTCATACCCTTTGGGAAGAACAAAGTGCCCACAAATTACCACATAGGTGGTAATCCATTAAGTACGGAAGAAGTAATTAGGGACCTAGGGACCCAAGTTGACAGTAACCTCTCGTTTGACACTCACATTGCCAAAGTGGTTAGAAAGACCTTCTATATTGCCCACCTTATCATGAAGGGATTCACATCTAGATCAGGAGAGGTCATTGTGCCCCTTTACTCTTCCCTCATCAGGCCCATAATTGAGTACAATGCCCCATTTGGGATGTACCTTACCTGACACCTGCAGCAATTGGAAAGACCCCAAAAGTACCTCACCAAGAGGATCAAGGGACTCAAACATATGCCATATGCTGCCCGGCTAAAGAAACTCCAGCTCTACTCAGTAGCATACCGCCTACTCAGAGGCAATCTATGCCTGACGTACAAGGCCATGTCCAACCCGGAATTAATGGACATGCTCCACCTCAGAAAATCCAAATCCACCAGAGCTACGCGAGTGAGAGATTTGAACCTCAGCACAGAAATAAATAGGA